>NC_058340.1:43911210-44214240 GCF_905475395.1 Chrysoperla carnea | reverse complement strand
TTTCTTCGGCTATTAACAGTACATTAATGTTTAACAAGTTGCATATATACTATGCATAGTTCACATAATACATATAAAACCTGATACTAAAAAATATAAAGAAACGATACGTAAAAAGTTTTAATCAGAACGCTTCATGGTTTTACTGTATTTTACCACGAGAACTTATCAAGACAAACATTTTATCACGAAAGATGTTTTTAATCGGTATTATAATAAGTTGAGTAAGAAATTACCTAATATTAGATAAAAACTTAATATATATTTATAAAAAT
Organism: Chrysoperla carnea; assembly: GCF_905475395.1. Lineage (NCBI taxonomy): Eukaryota > Metazoa > Arthropoda > Insecta > Neuroptera > Chrysopidae > Chrysoperla > Chrysoperla carnea. Next base: position 44,213,965 of record NC_058340.1, on the reverse strand, counting down.
ATTTGTGGTCTAAACAAAATTAACCGAAATTTTTGTTAAAGGGAGAATAGATAAACTTATAGTTTTGTTGGAAAAATACCGAAATAAATTATTTACTGAATTCCTTTCTCTTCCGTACTTAATACATTAACAAATAATACAAATTCATTAAAAATAATGTTGTTCTTAAAACTTACTCGTAAATAGCTTTAACATATTCTGAATCACTACTATCCAAAGCCTCTGGTTTATCACCTAAATTTGCTTCAATATGACGTTGGGCATCAATTTTTACTCCCATAGCAGTTTCTAAAATTAATTTAAACCATAAATTACAAATTTTTAATACAAAACTAACAGTAAAATAAATATATGATTTGAAAAAAGCATAAAAAATTCATGTAAAGTAATTTATTGATGGAACAGCAAAATAAATTTTGTATATTTAATTAAAATTAAAAAAAAAATTCATTTAATTTTGGTGAGTGAAAATAAAAAACAAAAATTACCACAAATTATGTCGAGTGCGCATCGTGTAATGTACGGATATAAATCAAATTCAGCACCATCAGCTTTATTGTATAATAAATTCACTAAAACTTTACTTTTTTCAACAAAAATATCAGCAAAATGATCTAAAATTTTAAAATGGAATGCTGGTGTTATCATTTTTCTATGGGAATGCCATTTTGCACCAGTTGATGTCAGTAAACCAGTACCTAGCCATGGTTCTATATACTTGTAAAATTTACTCTTTGTAATATGTTTTGGATTATTTACGATTAACTGTAAAAAATAAAAGAATTGAGTTAATTTTTTTTAATGATATATTACTTTTTCAATTTTAAATTTGTTATGACAGATTTGGACATCTCATTTTCTCACTTCTACCTTAGAAGTGCTTGAATTCGATATGCTTGTTTAATCCTTAATCTTACTTCCCCATTCGCAGAATTTATGTTTTTTTTTCGATTTGCAGAACACTTTTAAAATACTATTAAACTTGCTCTGTTTCCTTAGAAAAGCAAATTCTTGTTTGATCCTCTTTACTTTTTATATCCCCCTTTGACTCTGGTAATCGGAAAAAATAGACCCGGAAAAAAAGGCCGATAATATAGATCGAGAATTGTATAGCCCCGGAGTATTGTTGTAATTACGAGTTGGTTGGGTTGAGTTTGTCGACTATAGAGGACTTGGCTGGATTCTGAACAATACACAAAGATTAATTTTTGATATACAAATATTATATTTAGTCTAATTCAGAAGTGAATTATACAAGCGGCAATATTGTTTAATTTTCTCTGTGTTCTATGATGAGGAAATGCTTACAGTATTGTTACACAAATGAGCAATATATGATAGTATTTGTTGTAGCGTTGACAAATTTACTGTAGTTGATTATTTAAATACTATTTAGTGAAGTATATTTTTTCTCGTTCTTCGATATCGCATTGAGTTAAAATTCAGATTCGAAGAGATAAATATTAGCCCTATCCGTAAAACCCAATAATTATCTCAATATATAAAATGACAAAAAATAGGACAATTGCTGAGAAAGAATTTTTTAGGCACTTAAACTAAGTAAACGAATCAATAGATCTTCTATTGCGTAACAGTGTCGTCTAATTTATAACAAAACATAGTTACCTCAATATGCTCTGGTTTTACAATGTGAACAGAGGCTAGCCCATCTAGCCATGTTCGATATGGGCCTGGTCCATACATTAAAGTTGTGGAGTGCATCACATCAAAGAATTCTAAAACCATTAACAAACAGTTGTAGAATTTTAATTTAAGGCGTTTCGATATCAAAACGAAATGGTTATCAAAAAATTGATATTTTGTGTTTCAATCAATGAGTATTTAATTTCAAGTCGATTCTCTGTACGGTTAACGTTAAATTAATTATAAAAACAGCCCTTTTCACAAGGCGGTATATGAAGAAGTCGTAGTAAATATTGGTTTTTTAGTCAAGTGCTTTTAAAAAATGTTGCCATTTACATAAAAAACTTTTATACATATTCCTCAAGTTTTAAGCTTATGATAGTTAATTTCAGAGAATCGATATGAATTTTTCACAAAAGATGTATAAAAGGATGAATAATTGGATAAAAGTATTTATGCTTACTGTTTGGTGGGTTTTTAATAAAGTCTAAGGATGTCCCAATAACTGGATAATTCTTTGGTCCTGGCATTTGATCAATTTTTTCAGCATAACGTTTATGTTTTGTTAATTCTTGAGAATAAATGATTCCCAATAATATCGCCAGTACAAATAATATTCCAATTGTTATTAAATCCATTCTGAAAGAAAGACATTTTTTTAAACTTTTATGTTTGAGAAAACAAAGCTCTTGATGGAAATAATAAAAATGAAAGGATTCTCAGATTTTTAAATTATCCCTTTAAAAGTAACTTTGAAGTCGCACTATGACATAATGTTGTAATTTTGAGTTAAGGTAGAACTGTTACAACAACCTCAAGTTGTAAACCTCATCCTTTAACAAATTTGTAGTTCATCCTTTCACAAATTTCCACATTTAAATTTTTATAGCTAGAGTAATATATTTGTTACCTACGAGTACAAAATATCAGCCATCAAAACAGTTATGTTTTTGCGAACACACAAAAATCTGAGAGATTGAGATTATAAGATGAAATTTAACAGATCATGAAAAATTTTGCAAATTCGTGAAGGATCAATTTCAATTTAAAAAATCATTATTTTTGAAAAAGCAAGGCAGAATAATTTTCAGAAATGTTTATAATTTACAAGCAACTATAAACCTTTTATTTCGGAATAAGTTGATATAGGCTACATATGTAGGTCTGATGTATTAAAATTTTTTTTTTTAAAACTTGGTATGCAAAATGTGAAAGGTAAAGGTACTAATTAAATTATTATTAAAAATAATATTTTATTGTTTTTTTTTTGATAATGTTACATTGTAACAAGGACATATTAGGGAAAAAAACTGTCTTCTAAAGTTGCCGATAAACGATATGGTTGAAATAATTTGTACCTTATTTTCAATCTTGATGATGAATTTTGTTATAACTTCATGAATGTAGACGAAAACTAAGAATAAAATTTTTCGATATCTGCTTTGGTTTTCGAAATATTGAGTGCTGAATAATTAAACATTTTCAATTTTCGATATTTTGAAAATTATTCCAGATATCGAAAAATTTTACTCTTACTTTTCGTATTATATTGTCAAGTGATAACATAATTTGCCATCAAAATTTAAAATATATATATATTTTTTTAATTTGTGGAACCACTACCGTGCTTATACATCCTTAATTATTCGGGCAAAACGGGTTAAATTAAAAACAAAAACGGGTTAAAATAAAAACAAATTTAATTTAAATAGTTGTTTTTGTTTTTTAATTTCCACCGTCTAGTTTTGGAGAAATCTCTAAAAAAATATCACCCATCTACCGTTTTCCCATAGGACCAATGTTAAATATGCCTACTTTTGAAATAATTTATTTATTTAAATAATCGGGTAACGACCTCTAAAATTTTCAGAATTGATTTAGACTTAGTATAACTTCATATTTAAAAAAAAAAAAAAAAAAAAAAAAAATCAAGCCTTTTATCCAAAATTGCCCTGGCGCTCATACATCCTTAATCTGATTGATAGGATAATAGTAGCTGTCTGTCCCAAGCTCGTATAAATGCAAAATAGTTTAAATAAAATTATATACAATTAAAAAAATACTCACATGAATAGAAATTTTTTTCGATACGAAATACTTGAAATATACTTAATAAATATTCTAAGACTATGTTGCGTACTATACTTTTGACAAGAATATTGCTGCTTATATATTCAACGAAGAATTTGTTATAATTTGACTTTGAGTTTACGGGATTTTTATACATAAAATTTTTGAAAAAAAAGTTTGGTGAGGACAATTACCTCTATATACAAGTATTAGTTACACCATACATGAAGAAAACTAAAGGAAAATCACCAAAGAAGTTTTCCGTTGGTTTTTTTTTTTGATAAATCCGAAAAATATTTTTTTTTGCAACGGTTACCTGTGGCAATATGGTAACAATTATAACTTTAAAATTGCAAATCTTTGTACGTACAATAAAAACATTTACCTACATAAAAATGTTTTGAATAAAACGTTTATTTTAAAAAATGAAATATTTTTTTAAACTTTAGTAAAGCATTCTTCTTTTTCTAATGCATTGAGTTTTTCTATCACCGCACATATTTTTTATTAAAATTTTTCATTTAAGCCTAAAAAATTGTATTTATATGAAATATGGTGGAAGCGATGGGAAAATCAGGACGCCGCAACTTTATATTCAAACTAAATGTGCATACAAAATTTCAGCTCAATCGGTTGAAAATATCTACTTCAAAATTGAGTTCAAAGAATCCACCGTATCATACATACATACATTGCAAGTTAAATAAAATATTTTAAAAATATAATTTACTAACCAATTACTGGTAGGAATCCTCAGTTTTGCCGTATATGTTTTAGTCGTTGGTGTACATAGAGGTAAACATGGAATAATTTTATTATTTATTTTTGCCAAAGATCAAGATTTTTTAGAGACTATTCTTTGTTTATAATTTTTGTTTCAATTGATTTTACAGAGGAACTAAGCTTGAAAAATTTTATAATATTATCAGAATTAACGGCACATTTTACGTACTCGAACTTAAATTATATTTTAAGAACTTATCAGAATTTAACTTCACATTTTTGGAACTTAAATTAACGTTACATTTAAGAAATTTAATAAACGCAACAGTTTTAAGAATTTAAAATAACGTTATAGCAGAAATCGTAACAGGTTGGAAAGGTTGTGCAAAATTTCTTTGTGGCGACTCATTACGCAATATGGAATCATCAACATGTATAATTGTTGTATACACAAGTCAAGTATTTATTTATAGAATTTTAAAAATTTAAAAACTCGTCACGTTTTGGGTGCATTTTATAATAATGCGTCAGCTTGGTGTAGGGTATCACAAGATTCTCCCTTGGGACTACCACTGCTAATCAGAACCTATGTGGAATCTAAAATGAAATTGTAAAAATCCGAAAATAAATTCATGGCTTATGATTTTAGTTCATATTTTGAACAAGTAATTTAAGGAATATGTGGCTAAAATTTCAGAATAGGTAACTGTTCATATTTTCATGATATAAATTTTCAAAAATCGACGTAAATTACATTGCTCTTATGGAGAAATCTCCAAAAACGACGTATTTTGAAATTTATTGATAATTTTCACTTGGAACGAATGAAGAAAAAAAATTAAAAAAAACTTTTTAATAGAAAGTAAACATTTTAGGAATGACATAGAAAAAAAAATCCAAGTGTCTTCATTCATATAAAGGAACGTACGAGCAGGGGAGATTTAGGGTTGAAATTAATTTTATCTTATTTTCAACTTTGATGATGAATTTTATTTAGGGTTGAAGTTATTTTATAACTTCATAACTGTAGATGAAAAATAAGAAAATTTTATAGAAAAATATTCTTAATTTTTGTCTTATAGGCGGTAATAAAATGAAAATATACGGTTTTACTGTAATTAAAATAAAATTTGAAAAACTATTGACATAATTAATATATTATTAATAAAACAATTTTTATCAATGTTTGTGTCTGTTTAAAGTGCAATGCGAATTCAAAGAATTTGAAATTTTACTTTACAGAGGTATTAAATTATTTTGGATTAGGTAACTGATTTCTAGCTCAGTCATCAAATCAGTTTCAAGGGGTTTGGGGTTTCAATTATTGTGGATGATGAATACTTATCTACCTTTTGATTTCCAGATACTTATGTCAGAATTATCAACGTATCCACCTTAAAAGACGATTTCTTACGTTTAGAAGTATTTATCAGTATATTTGTGTCAAATAGATTTAATTGATCCACAATCATGTGACTTATAAGTCCATCCATAAAATTATATTAATAAAGTAGTATATTGTTACCACGAAAACGCCTAAAATAAAACTCATGCACGATGCGAATACGTTACCGCATTCACCCTGAAACAAGTCTAGTCTGCGGCAGAAAGAGAGACCCGGAGTATTGTTGTAATTACGAGTTGGTTGGGTTGAGTTTGTCGACTATAGAGGAGTTGGTTGGGTTCTAAGATTTTTAGCCCATGCGTTAAAAAATGGGACTCTATTATAGATATTTTTCTATTTTTTCCTAAATCCACATTTTATGATTCTATTCTTTAGAATGAACTATCAATATTACATGTTGAAGATAGTACCTCCAGATACAACCGATGATTCTAGGTGTGGGTATTAGTGTGTGATCCATGGTACATTATGATCTTGAACGATGGAACAGACGTTCTCATCGGTAACAGTGCTATATAAACCAAAGACTATTTCCATTGTGGTATGCTAAGAATGCTTTACAAAATACATAAATGTAAAATTTGTTGTCTGGAACTATACTTTTCCAACTAAAAGGCGGTATACGCCATATATGCCTTCTAGTTTGATCTGAAAAGTTATCTTATACCCAGTGCTTATTGCAAATTAAACAAATTTTACAATTTACAGTCAGAGATGCTGCAACCCAAACTTTTTTTTACCTAATTTAAATTGGTTTATATCCTATTTCTTGCTGCTATGTCTCACACTTTTTAATCGATTTTGATTTTTGTGTGCCCAATAAGATTAGATATTATGCTAATTTTTGGCTTATTGTTTGGCTAACACTGTTAATAAATGAGTAATAAATAATTTATTTGTTAAAACAGAAAAGATACCAGACAGAAAACAAGTTAATAACATTTTTATTAAGTGATAAGTAATATTTAATCAATATTATGTTATTGTTTTTAAAAATAATTATAGTTTGGACCCCAAGTACACGCCTTTCAACGTCAAATACATTCCCACTGAAGACCGAAGTCCATGTTTATATTTTTTTGATAAATAAAATTTAAAACAACATCTTTCATTTCCTCAATTAATTTGATAAACTTACATGCGAATACTAAATATATGATGAAATAAATTGTCAGGCTAAATAAATAATAATGGATTGTTGTAATAAAAAAAATTAAGATTATCGCGAAAAGTTGATTAAGTTGCTGATTAATTATTGTTTGAGTGTTTGATCTATTTAATATGCAGATATCGTTTCTTTTATTAATAAAAGTCTATAAATCTTTAATAAGTATAAACAATTTTATTTGTAGTGTAAAAGTTAATCAACAACATCCCGAAATCATTTTTGGTCTAATTGCACTTTTGGTGCATGATTGTTAATTGTTAACAAAGCGCGCGAAAAAAAGATGGGATTTTCATCAATCGACTCAAAATAAAGTCAAATTAACAGAAAAGTTCAAAAAATTCATTTTCCACAACGCAATCTACCCCCCCCTCCCGGAAAATTGCAAAACCGGTTTATGCGATCTATAAAGTGAAAAACAACTTCATTTTTTATAAACTAAAGTATACTCAATGACACAAAAAATGCTCGTTTTAAAACATTCTAAGTGTTACTATTATGACATAACATATGATGCGTACGCTTAGAATGTTTTAACTGTGGCACTTTTTCTGACAGTGAGTGTACGTACTCGCTCGGCGAGTTATTAAAAAGTATGTTAAGATTAATCTACATTTAATGCTAAAAATATTAATGATAGCCTGCCTGTACGTACGACCAACACTATAACCCATCAATTCCAAATTGAAAAAACGTTTGATTTTTAAAAATAATATATAATTTTAAATAAATAATAAATAAATATTATTCAAAAAAAAAAAAAAAAAACACAATTTCTACAAATTCATTACAATTTCAGTTCAAAGCATCTAAATATTTGTAGTAAAAAAGTTTAAATCAATTCTTTTCAGATGGAATTAAAAATAAATTATTATATTGAAAACGAATAGGAATGAATAAGAAATTCAATTTTATATTCATTTCATTTGAATCAATTGAACACAGATTCATTCCTTCAAAACAGTGAATCACAATGAATAGAAGACAGGTCCGTAACTAGGTCGTGGCAAAGGAGACACCCACCACCGGCCCATAAGAAATAGATTCGCAAAACAAAACGTATGTTTTATACGTAAAACAAAAATTTAATAGAGAATCATGTAAAAGGCGCTTATTAATTTACATAAAGTCATAAAAATAAGCGATAGAGAAAAATTAAACTTTTTGGTTTCTGATGACGTCATAAAGTTAAAAAATTCGATTTTTTGATACCACAGGCAAATTTGATCCGATCTTATTGGAATTTTTTTTTGAAACCCACTAATTTTGGGTCATTCTTTTCAACTGGGTCATTGTTTTCAATTTTTCGCTAGCTATCGCTTATGTGCTTAAGTCCGGGGCCAGGGCTCCATATTCTTGAAACCCATAAGAGATAGGTTAATTTTAATCACAAATTTGAAAAGTATGACCCAACTTTAGTAGGATTACATACTTGGTTTATCAAAATTGGATCAAATGTGGATGTGATCGAGCAAAATTAAATTTTTTGGATTCTGATGACGTCATAAAGTTAAAAAATTCAATTTAAATATTCGGTTAAATAGTTAAACTATATTGTTAATGAAAATAAAATTATTATAGCCTTATTAATTAATAAATCGTTCGCTTTAATAATAGACATTTCTTAGTCAATATGTTAGAAGTTACTTTGAAAGAGAAATTTTTTCAAAGGAATTTGTTTTTATTTACAAAGACCTTATTTATAATTTGAGACCTGGGGTGGCTTACATTTTATTTCTCGATTGATTAAAACTTTTATGTTTATCGCTGTAGTAATTCTTGTTGAGTTACCCATATATCCCTGTTACAAATATGTTCGTTGTCGATTTTTTTGAAATGATAAAAGTAGTCCCAAAGAGCGCGTTCAATTTCATCCCAAATAAGTGGTATCTGAAAATTGATTAGATGCAAACTAGCATCTCCAACTATTTTATTCCGTATAGCTCTTAACATTAATTTTCCTTGAGGTTGAAAATCGATCACATCGCCAATTGCTTCCAGAATTTCATTGACTGTATCTATGTAATTCTTCAATTCACCAAAATTATTACCATCAATCTTTTGTATTTCTTTTATGGAATCTGGGATTGTTAATACTTTCAATGTTTCCTCCCATTTTTCAGATTCAGTTTTTTCTCCCATTGTCTCAAGAATCTAAAAATTAAAAATAGATTATTTCTTATCCAAATTCGAACAAAATTTTACTATATTTTGTTATATGTATTGGGGGAAATCGAAATTTAACAGAGTATGAACTAAGGGTGCTTCATGAATTAAAGACATGGATGTTCCATAACCCAGTTTAAAAAAAAATCTCTTACGCCACTTACGTCATTGAGAATACAATAACGTTTAGTATTCTTTCATTTTCAATTAATCCAGTGGCGTAAGTTTTTTTTTCTAAACAGAAACCTGTATCTAGAAAAGAAGACTTTCCCGGCCATAAGTGCATTAAGAAATTATATTTTAATGTTATTCTGGTCAAAACTAGTTATAATCGCTAGGGGGGGGGGGCTTCATGGATAACTCGGTATTTAATAACTCTGGTATTTAATATCCCGATGCTAAGACAACTCCAGTCAAAACAACTCGGTACAAAAACTACTAACGTTAATTAACTTTAATTGAAGTTAAAGTAAAAGTAAGGAAAAACCAATTAGTCAAAACTACTTTTGACCAGCTTCATTGGACAACAGTACTTTTGATTGCTATTTCAGTCAAAAATACTGTTGTCGAAAGCCTGTGATCAACAGTACCTACATTTGACTGATTTAGCCAGTTTAAAGTACATACTTTTGACTAGTTAAGAGTTTGGACTGTGTGAATGTACGTACTTACATGAAGAAAACGAAAAACGATTGAATAAATTTACAGGTATTCTCTGCTTAAAAAAATTTAAAATCCTTTAAAAGTTTAAAACGCTTTGAAATCAAATTAATCGTTAACTTTGTATTAACTCTTTTTTTATGAAAAATATTTAAACAAATTTCATTGATTCCATGAATCCAATATCAAGTTTTCTGTTTTATGAAACACAATTGAAATTATTGTATTCTTCGGTTGAACTCGAATAACATTATAAAAAGGCTACCTGTAGTGTATACTTACTTGCATAGTCACCTATTTTCAATATGCACACGATATAGGTAGAAACCAAATATAAACATTTTTTATTGATAAAATATATATCATAAGAAATAATTAGTAATAACTATCGTTCAAGTCCGTTGTCTAATGGTGAAAGCACGTAAAATTTTTATCCCTTATATTTGACTAAAATAAAAGCTTGAGGTGTTCATCAGAGCTGTAACGAAGGTGCAGAGCATCGGTGGCAAGTATTTAGGTTGCGCCTTGCATATATATCGGGTTCGGCTCTAACGATTTCGATGAAAATTCTTATACTGATAGTATTTAACATAAGAGTAAAGGCACCTTAAGGAGTCTGTACACATAATTGATAAACTTTTTAAATTTATTCAAATGATAGAGTATCAAATTTAAGTATTGATTTCTCTCTACGTTTCCGAACAAAACAAGGAACTCATTACCCTCCTAAATGGCTAGGATATTTTGCATGAAGAACTGAGTAACTTCCAAAATAGAAATTTTATTGATAATAAATAAAGTAAATAATACAGAGTAATACAAACAAAATTTGATTATAATTGTAATTATTATATGTTAATGGCTGTTCATTAAAAGGTATCAAAAAGTACCATATTGGCAATTTTGATCAACCAAGTATGTAATCCTACTAAATTTGGGTCATACTTTTCAAATTTGTGACCAAAATTAACCTGGCTCTAATAGGTTTCAAGAATGTGGAGTCCTGGTCCCGGAATTGAGAACATAAGTGATAGCTAGCGAAAAATTGGAAAGAATGAACCAAAATTGGTGGGCTTCCAATAAAATCCGATCAAATTTGCCTGTGATATCAAAAAAATCGAATTGTTTAACTTTATGACTTTATGTAAATTAATGAGCGCCTTTTACATGATTCTTTACTAACTTTTTGTTTTACGGATAAAACATAAATACGTTTTGTTTTACGCCTCTATTTCTCATGTGGAGGTGGCGGGTGCCTAGTTTGTCATCCCGTAGCTACGAACCTGGGGTTCACATTTAAAATGTTCAAGAAATTGAATAATATGTCGTTTTGATTATTATTGTTATTTTCTACTACTTTGTATGTTAAATGCATGTCAAATGGTCCTGAAAAGCAAGCCGGGATTTATTTACTAATACAAGCTTTATGTGTTCATTCAAGCATGAACAAATCTTTGAAGGCTTTTATCTTCTTCTCTGCTGTTTGTTATATGGGCTTATATTAAAGCCGAAAAAAAAATCATGCATATTCTCTATTTTATAGTTGAAGTTTCAACAGGTTTCATGAAATACAAATTTAAAAATAAAGTCTTATTGCTATAATTCGTCCATGAATGTACTGCCTAGCTATAGGACAAACTAAACAGGGTGGTTCAAGTTATAACAGGAGGATTTCATCAAATGGTAGATAAAGTTTAAATAGTGACAATTCGTTAGTACACTTATAGCCAGGAAAACTTTCAGAAAACTTGAAACCAGAGAATATATCGATAAAGGTTTTACTGATATAGTCTCTGAAACACACTTATAAAGTTTACAGGAATGTAATATATATTGCCTATACTGTTTCAGAAAAAGTTCTAATTGCATATGACAAATTATTCGAAAAAAAAATTGTTTAATATGTTAATACATGCTTCATTGAACATTTTGGAATGCGAGGAATGTTTAAAATAAAATTTCAAAAAAGCTTGTTGAATTAAATTAACCTTAGATATATAAATTATTATACTTTATCAAAAACATTGAATAAAGAATAAATTAATTAATATTCAATTTTCTCAATAATAGTTGAACTAATCGAATTTTCCTTGAAGCTTTGACCTTGTCTTGTATAAGAAAAATTTAAATTAAACTGTTGTCTTTTTTTAAATTTTTGTGGATCGCCTGTATATTATTATAATAATTCGTCCGTGAATGTACCTTGCACGAATAAATGGACGCTTGTAAAATATAGTCTCTGCTTGTACAATCGAAAAAACTTCAGACAATAGATTCCTTTGTCTGAGTCATATATATGAAATGAAAAAGAGCAAAATTGAGTATTATTTGTTTTTCTCGGTACAGATAATATACTTCAATCTAACGAATAACCTGCAGATTCCAACGTGATGGATATTCTATCGAAAATCGAATACACGCGTAGGTAGATATATATTTGTCAAGCTCTAGCTTATTCTTTGCACAAAAATAAGGAAAAATAAATCCATATAGACCGAAAGATATTTCAAGATAAACATATGAAGTGTTGCCATAGTCACTTGAATTTGTGTCAAATTTAATATTTTTAGAAAAATTTTAATATATTTTCTTTTAATAAGCAGCAAAAATGTATCTTATTAATCCGCCGTTACTTGGGAAAACATTCATATTTGTATATCGTTTTGTTACATTATATTAATTCTAGTTTTCACAATATATTGCCCGTATTTTCAAATAAGAATATTTTTTATCAAAAGATATAGGCAATATCTTTTACATAAATGATGAAGTTATTGTATAAAAATATAATATAATGAAACGATAATGATAATTTACTCTATTTTTCTTTTATTTAATGACTATTTTAAATGATTTTTTCGGTATGCATTTGGGAATTGACAACAGGACAATTATGATTTTCCCGATTTTCGTACTATTTAGTCAAGTGTATTTATTTGCACAAGTGAAATATCAAATTTTATTGCAATATATTTCGTTCTGGTAAATTTTGGAATATTGACAAAAATCCGAAAAAGGTTATTCTTTAAATCGCTCTAGAAATTTTTCTTACTGATCTAGTGAGTAGAAGCAGATTCTTTTTACACCATTTTTTTTACTCTTTTGGTGATATATATCACACTGGGCAGGAGGGATAGTTTTTGGATCAAGATATGGATCCAATACTAGATCTACAATTTTTCCAAAATATATGGCCCATCCAGAAATTTTCAACTTAATTTCATGAATATTTTGTAATATTGATACCAGCCTGCAAGATATAAATTCGCAGAGACAATGTTAAAAAACTAAAAATGAGATCTGTAAATGTGCCTTCAAATCTTAGATCAATAATATTGACGTTCTAAGCCATATGGACATGTTTAGTTTCCATGTTCTAATAACGTAATTTGGCCCCCCCACAAATTTTTTTTTTGGTTAATTAATTATAAATCTTTTTTAACCCATTGTTCGTCGTTTGTTCTTCATTGTTTTATCATTAAAATTATTTGTTCGATCGTTGTTTATTTATTATTTATTAAACAATTATTTTTCATTAAGTTAGTTAATTTAAAACTTTTTTTTTTTATATAAATAAATAAAAATCGTTATATATTTTAAATTTTGTTTTATTTTTTAAATTTTCTATCCTATTTTTTCTTTCAGAACAAAATTATCAATTAATTAATTATTTAGTAAAGGTAAGTATTATGTTAATTATATGATAATAAATAAGCCGGGTGGTTGTGTGGGTGCAGCACTTGCCTATGAATCCAAGGTACGCTGGTTCGTATCCTCGAATGGTTAACATTTTTACTTTTAAATTAAATTAATTTTTCCTGATGTTAAAATTTTCCAATTTTTTATAGTTTAAATTATCTATATAACCCGCCCTCTTGCTATAAATAACGTCAGTCATACATATGTCATAAATCACTATTCTGTCAGGGGGTGCGAATTTAAATAATCATAAATAAATCATTTATAATTATGTTCTCCTGTTACTTAATATTAAAAAATATGTACTTTTTAATAGGAGAACATGTCATATAGTATATCTCACTCATATTCTCCTAGTACAAAATATTAAAATTTGTATTTTTTTTAAATTAAAAAATCGCTCGTTAAGACTAAAATTTGAAATTTTGTAACAGGAGAACATGTTATATATATTTTATCCCCCTTTTTTATTCTTGTTAAATGAAATTTTATAAGATTTTGTAATAGGAGAACATGTTATTTCACAAAAAAAAATTAATTATGTTAGTCCCACTTTCCTACTTATGTCATAAATCACTCTTCTGTCAGGGGGTGGGAATTAAAATAACATTAAATATACCTCTCTCTCTTACTTATTTGTCGCTTTTGGTTCTCATAATAACTATCTAAAAAAATTGACTATTTTATTTAATTAAAAATTAATCGGTCACATAGCTGGATACGACCCGAGGTCTTCTGTAAGCGGAGTCAGCTGCACTAACCACTACTCCACCTTTGACTTATTATTCCATCTTATCAATAATGTAATATAGATACCTTTTACTCACCGTTTTTCCATTAACTTGTTTTCTTAAACTTAGAATTTATTTTACTTTTACTGACCTTTTTTCAATAAATTGCCCATTATGTATTTCTTTTTACTTACCTTTTTTCAATAAACTTACCTATACAAAAATAATTGTAGTAATATTTTGTTACAAATGTAGGTTCTGTTTGATATTCCTCTGAAATCGATGTAAAGAATAAAGAACAATTAATGTGAAATATTATTTATAATCCAACAATTGAAAATGATAAACGAACAATCAATAATTTCTTAAAATACATTGGGAAGTAAAAAGTGGAAATCAATAGTATGGTGAGCTAAGTTAATGACAAATAATTGTTTAGTAAATAATAAATAAATTACGATCGAACAAATAATTTTAATGATCAAAAAATGAAGAACAAACGATGAACAATGGATTAAAAAGATTTATAATTAATTTCTGGTTCTGGTTCTAAGCTACAAATCATGCTACAAATATTTATGTTGGTTATGGATTCTGTAACTTTAAATTTATCAAGTTGGCAATTGACTGTCAAAAATACATGACGGAAGTGTTTAATAAGTCTATTAATTTTAACCAAAATATTTTGTAAAGTTCAAATAATTTAAACTCTCACTTAAGTAATTAATTTTTATAAATAAAATGACTGAAGTTAAATTTTCTGCACGTGCCTATGCAAAAATCATTTTACATGCATCTAAATATCCTCATTGTGCTGTAAATGGAGTGTTATTAACGCAATCGCAAACTTCATCGAAATCGAAACAAATTGATTTTGTTGATTGTATACCATTATTCCATGATTGTTTATATATTGCACCAATGGCTGAAGTTGCCTTAACTCAAGTAAATAAAGATATTACTTGGCTGAATTAATTTAAGTTTAACATTCTTCACTAAATTTTAGATTGATAATTGGGCTGCAAATGAAGGTTTAACAATTGCTGGATATTATACAGCAAGTGAAAATTTACGTAATAACAGTATTGAACGTTCAAATCATCGAATTGCTGATAAAATTGCTGAAAATTTTAGTCAAGCATGTCTTGTAGTGGTATGTTAAATTTACAAAAGTATTTTTAAATATGTAAGATAAACTTATCAAGGCGGCACGTAAATTATCATGAAGCTCTCTAGCTTAGCGAATAACACGCATGATAGAAATCATCCATGTTATCTCGAATCGTTTTAGAGAAGTTTTTTACTGTATAGCCTATTCATTGAATTCTAAAGTTGAGCTCTATGAAGCTGATATCACAAAAACAATAATTTAAAATGAATTTAAGCGAGTAGCATCCTTTTCACTATATTCAAATTAACCTAAAACGAAGCCCTCGTGATAGATAATTGAAATTATGAAAATCGAACGTATTGTCTATTTATACCAAGATATGACGTCAGTTTATTAGATCTTAAATTTGGACCGTGTGAAGTTGATATGTTGCGAGCCATAATTTGGACTTAGTTAGTTTGGATCTAGAACCTCATACACGTGTATTGAACGTAAAACCGATGACCTAGCCAGAAATGACACAAAAATATCAGAGATCAACAAACTCCAGTGCCAATTCTGATGACACCCTACGCTTCGTTCTAGCCATCCACGCCACCCATATCCCCAATCTAAAACCATGGATATATTTCCCGCAAATGAGATCTGCAGCCAATCAAAAGTAGGCACATTGCTTCCCTCCTGAGTGATACACCCCCTCGTCTAAAGTAGGACTTTATACTACATCCCTACAATAATTACTAGATCCGTGCTGTAAACACGTGCCTATCCACCACTATACTTATATACAACCATATTTTAGTTGAGTAAAAAATTGTTTATACCTTCAAAACTACAGTAGAATCTCGATAAGTTAAAGTCCAAGGGAAACACAAAATATTTTAAGTTATAGAGGTTTTAAGTTATCAAGTGTCTATGTTAGGTAAAGGTTAATATAGAGGAATGTACATGTTTCTATATACCCTAGTTAATATAGAGGTATGTACATGTTTCTATGTAGTTACTGAGGGCCTATACAGAGATTATTTATTTAAGTTATAGAGGTTGCGTATTTTAAGTTATAGAGGTTTTGGGCTCTGATGAGAAGGGAACATAGTATTTTTTGAAGTAACAGAGGTTTTTATGTTACCGAGGTTTAAGTTATCGAGATTCTACTGTAATCTACTTTTAATATGTTAATAGGTGGATAACTATAAATTAAGCCCACATCAACAAACAAACGATTTCCCATTAAAAGTTGCTCAACAAACTGCAGATGGTAAATGGAAACAATTGGAAAAAGCATATGTATACCCAAACGATGCTGCTTTGGCGGTAGCATCATTAGTTCGTGAAAAAACACAAAAAACATTGATTGATTTTGATAATCATTTAGATAATATACAATTGGATTGGACTAATAAAAAAATTAATTCCGATGTTGATGAAGTAGTTAAATTATATGTTGAAGAATAACGTAATATTTAATTATTTTTTGTTTGTTTAATAATTTTGTTTTATTTTAAATTTTATTATTATTAAAATAAAAATATCATGATTTATTGGAATATTATGATTGCCAAGTTCCCAGAAATTATTTGGAATAAAAATTTATCGATTTTACTATTTTGTCTATTCTTTTATTTCATTACACTAAAAATTTTTTAGCCGCTGACTCTGGTTTTAAAAAATTTTGAAAATTGCAATCTTAACTTGTCTGTGATAGGATCACCAAACTCTGAATATATACCAATTTTTCCGTCACGTATAAAGGTTCAAAGAAAATACAATTATACTGTGACAGACGGATCAAAGAGTGATTCTATAAAGGTACCTTTTTTTATTG
The DNA here is from genome assembly GCF_905475395.1 of Chrysoperla carnea. NCBI lineage: Eukaryota > Metazoa > Arthropoda > Insecta > Neuroptera > Chrysopidae > Chrysoperla > Chrysoperla carnea. Next base: position 44,196,766 of record NC_058340.1, on the reverse strand, counting down.
AAACCATATAAATGGAAATTACTTATTTTGAAGGGACTCACGAGCTCATTATTTATTGTTATTATACAAAACTTTCGGAATACACTAATTATATAAAGAGAAAATATTTTATTTTTTGTTTGTAATGGATCAAATTAAAAACTATTGGGCCGATTAAAAAAATTCTTTCACTTATTCGTTGTGTGCGTAGTCATGGTAGAGACAATAAAATCGATGCCAGCGCTTCCAGTGACTAATTTGCAGTTCTTTACATGTTAATGTTATGGAAAATGTCAAATTAAAATTATTGCAAAATACTAATTAAACTTAATTCATTAAAAATTGTGAAAATAAGAAATCAAATTGCACAAATATTATTTTTTAAATATAAATTATCATAATTATTTATAATATGAGACAATAATATTAAATTTTCAATGTAAGTCATAACTGCAATTCATACAATTATATATATCCATACAATTCTACATATAATTAAAGTGTACTTGGCGGTAGCATCATTAGTTCGTGAAAAAACACAAAAAACATTGATTGATTTTGATAATCATTTAGATAATATACAATTGGATTGGATATTGGATTGGACGTTTTCCGTTGTCATGGAAACGAAACTCGCGCACGGTGCGAATAGAAAGTTAGGTACATTATTAGCAAGTAACATGAGCCGTATTTTATTTCAAAAAAAAATTAGGGTTTCCCAATAAAAATAAAAATTCTTGAAGTGTGAATAAAAGTAGCAATAAGTGAGAGTAAGGGAAGTGTAGTCTCAAACACGATAGCCTTTTTTTCAATCTTAAGTTAAAATTGCCCAGAAAAGCGGATGGGAAATTGCTAGTAAATAATAAAACCATATTTTCAAGTATTTACTAAATATTAAATAAAATCCATACAAGTCGAAATATAAAAGCTACAAATACAGCAATTACAGCATAGTATACATTTGATGTTTTTGTAGATGTTATTTGATATCCAGAAATTTCTCCTTTCTTAAGTGGATTCGCTAATCCTGGCTTAATTAAATTATTAGATACTGGTTCAGCAATCATTGAAAATTTTGAAGCAGATTTAATTTGTACTTGAACCATTTTACCCATAAATTCTTCTTTTTTGGGTATCAAAACTTGTTCGTAGAATTCATTATGACCAACAAAAAATTGTTTGTCATGCGATAACTCTGTCACCAAAACATTTTGAATTTCTCCAACCTAAAAAAATTATGCATAGTTTATTCAATTCTCAAGTTATTTTATTTGTTTTTTATATGAGGTTTTGAGATTTTCTCTGAAAACTCAAAGATAAATCTTTCCAACGGCTAGATCCGTTTCCAATAGTGTAATATTTTTTTTTAATTCTTACCTTAGAACCGTATGGTTCATAAGAATAAAATAATTCGGTGAGTTGTTTTGTCCGTGTTTTAACTTGTTGTGGAGGAATCCTGGGCATTCGAGCTGCTGGTGTCCCAGGTCTTGGGAAAAACTGATTTATAAATAAACTAGGAAATCTATATTTATCACACAATGATAAAGTTTCCTTAAAATCTTCATCTGTTTCTGTTGGAAATCCACAAATTATATCCGTTGCGATAGTTATTCCTGGTATCCTAAAATTTTAATTTTTTAATAGTATTTTATAAAATTGTAAAATAATGCTTTAATAATTGTCTAGAAGAGGAAATTAAGAAGTAGGTTGTTTGTCCGAAATGTGTTTTGCATAGAAAATACAGAACTTGAGAAAGATGACGGTAATACTAGTTGCAAGCTGGAATAAAACCATCGGAAACAATTCCTGTTTTCTATGATAGTACGAGAACCGATTGATATACAGGGTGCCCATGACTCGATGACCATAGTTTAAGAGCGTATTCTTTTGACAATTGGTCAGAAGTGCCATATATACTTTTGTCCCAATAGTTTTGTGCATTATTAAATTTAACCAAAGACAATATTGAGCAAAGTAGTTTAATATTTTATTAATTAAAAATTTTTGTATTTCTAGCACAAATTAAAGTTTTGGTTCAAAATATCTCCCCGCTGCCTTACAACGCGTTACTGCTCTTTTAGCAATTGAAGACGTTGCTCTATGAAGCTCCTTAAGTACCTTAAACTGTGGCCATCGAATCACGGGATACTATGTATATAAGTACGTACTAGCTAAATAACCTATCACTAATTTGAAGTGTTCGATCACCTGAATTTGGGTTTGATTTGAGTGACTTTCTTAAGAAAGTCTCCCATCAGTTTATTGAACAACGAAAACCTTAAGCTTCAATGATTGTTCAAAAAATAACTATTAAAATTTTTTTATTTTCCCGTAAAAACGTTCTTCTAGACAATTACCGAAACTTACTTTTCCCTCAAATATTCAACAACATCCTCGAAATCTTTTCGAGTATATTCCCGTTTCATGTCATACAACACAATGTCACTACCTGACTGTACAGGTATATGTAAAAATTTGTATAATTTCGGATGTGCAAGTGCTTTTGCGATATCTTCTAATTGATCCTTAATATACGGTGGATTTGTCATACCTACTCGCATTTTACATCCATCCGGTATAACTTTAATTAGTTCAAACAAAAGTTCTGATAAAGATGTCCCAATATCTTTCCCATAGGCCCCAGTATCTTCTGAAGTTAACCATATTTCAACAACACCTTCAGAAAATGCTTGTTCAGCTCGCTCAACAATTTCCGTAGGAGAATAACTACCTAAATCACCACGAGCATGCTTTGTTTTACAATACGTACATTGATTCAAACACCCCGTATTAATTGCAATAATTTCAATTAATGGGTTTTTTCGAACTTTTGGCAATAACAATGAAGCACCTCCAATTTTTTTACCATTATCTTTTTTTGTACCCAATAAGCGAACACTATTTCCTTTAAGTGTTTCTTCAACAACTTCCACGACTCTATCAATTTGTTGTACACCAATTATACTTAAACCTTTCATGAAATTTGATTTTGGTGCACCTTGAGGTACACACCCCGCAATTACTATATGTTTGCCATTTTTTTGTCCTGCTTCAATTTCATTCCTAATGAGTAATAAAAATAAGAAAATTATTCACTTTATAATACCAAAGTTTGTTGGTTCAAAATTGGAAATCAAACTTTCCAGGCAGGTAAAATTGCAGAATTCAACATAATTAGTAAAAGACAAAATATTTGAAAATCAGTAAATGACAAGAAATTTGTTCGCATTTAACGTATATATTATTTGGGAAATAGAAAAAAAGCGAGAGTGCGAAGCCACCTTACCTAAAATGATCCTCAGCAGGGCTTTTAACTGTACAACTATTTAACAGCCATAAATCAGCAGCGAACTTATCTTCTGTTAACTTATACCCATATGCGGCTAATTGTCCAGCCATATACTCGGAATCTGAACTGTTGTGAGCACATCCCCATGTCTTAACATAGATTGTTTGTGTACCCGGAATTACGCTACTTAGAATTGTTTTCTCCACATTATATTCACCCAATTGTTGTTTCTTTGGCCTAATTTTAACATGTTTTCGACTACTATATCGTTCTTTCGGTGTAATATCTTGAGATGAAATCAAGTCTTCAATATCATCAATAATTTCGTTACATGCAGACATTTTTAAATAAACATTGATTTTAAATATTCTATTCAATTTAAAATATCCACATGGACTTTTATATTTTTTTAGGTTATAAATGTCAAAATTGTTCAAGTGTGATTTTATACTTAGCTCTTACTTCGAGGGTTCCGTATTATTTCTTTCTTCTATACTCAGAATACATAGTTAAAATACAAAATAAATTTAAGGGGATAATATTATGCTACAATTCCAAAAGAAAGATGCCTATATAAAACAAGATTGGCTGCATTCAAATTAACTCAGCAGTTTATAATGATAAATGGGGCATAAAATAATTTTATAAACATAAGAATAAAACAAATATTTTGATATTGAAAAACCTGGGGAACCTTGTTTTCTTTATTATTCTTCTTTTTGAAAGATAATCGGCACATATGGGTACCTATAAGTATCGAACCCCCTCTAATGTTAATATGAAACCTTGAGATTGAGAAAAAAAGGAAAAGTAGATGTTTCCTTATAAGCATTTTTATTAAATTGTTTTCGAAAATTAATTGAATTCGGCACATTCGCTTTTAAACAATTTTTTAACAAAAGATGATTCATATTTTCAACACAACTGCAGTAGAATTAGCAATTTTAATAATTTTGAAATATAATATTTACATACAAATTGTATATGAACAATTGAATAATTATCGATATATTTTCTATGTTACGAACTTTTATTGCTAATTTTATTCGAATGTCACGCTGTAATCGATTCAAACTCTTTGATTGCACACCTAATCATAAACGGCTGCGATTTTCCAAGTCTCTTCAAATGTCCATGTATCTTACTGTTGAATTCATTCTCCTCTTCATTATCGCCATAGAATAATATAAACTAACGATTACCCCCTTGTTATTTTTTAGGAAGTTGAAATTCAGTTAAGAACCAAGTTCAGCAGGTCCCTTTTATAAGATATTAATTACAATTGAAATTTGTTTTATCGCGGAAATAAGATTGTTAAATTATTAAAAGCGTTGTGTTTTTTAAAGTATTAATTACATAAACACCTGTATTAATTTTTTTGGTGTAAAATTTCATTTTACAAAAGTTTTAGTCACGGTATATAATTTTAAAAATATATAAATTGCGCATCACATACTTATAAATACTTGAAATTTTTAAATTAGACCATAAAGTTTTATATGTGCATCGAGCAAAATGAGTAGTCTTTTGGCAAAAAGACCAAAAATTAAAGATACGCGAGTTATTGACAACAGTAATGAACATTTTTCAGGTGAGTGTGAGCAAAAGTATGAAAATTAAATTTTATATGGTGCATTAATGACGCAAAAAAAATTTTTTTTACGAATCATTTATATTAAAAATTTTGGATTTTTGGAAAATTTTTCGGTAATTCAATTTTAGACTCATTCTAATTTATTTGCAATCCGAACTGCATTAAGAATAAGAAATCTATTGGAATTTTTTACTAGAATATTTTAATTAACATAATAATTCAGCTCATTTGACCATTAGAAAGGTATCTTTCGAGATATCTCCAGAATCACTTCGAGATAAGAGCTTTTTGTTCAATCATGAATTGAATCCGCTTTTTATATTTTTTGGGTCCCTACCAGATATATTAAATTTCAGCAAGATCCGAAACAAAAAACTTCGTGATTTCTCGATTTTTTCAGAGGAATTAAGAAAGTTGCAAAAAATCGAGAAAACTATTTGTTTTCGATTTGAGTAAAAATAATTTTCTAGATTATCTCTAACCCAAAAAATACAAAAATTGGATTCATTTGACTATTGGATGAGTATCATATCCTAGAGTAATTTTAGTCCATATCGCAGGAACTTTTCAGCCAACGAAATTAATTAAAATTGATGAAAAGTAATTAAAAATTATTAGCAACTCAAAAATTGCTCATGAAAAGTTGATATTGCTCATTCCAAAAAATTTTCTTGATTTCTTTACTTTTTACTAGGAAGTAAAAGTTAAATTGCAAAAATCAAAGAGTTAAACCTTAGTGTTTTTTTGTTCTAATATAGGTATAAATAAAATTGAATTTTGTAATAATCAACTGGAAAATCAAAATGAAACTCTGTGTTATCGCTATTACAACCATGCTGAAAAGATTAACGGTCACAATATTGATGAATGGTTACGCTTCATAATAAATTATAAGAATGTTTACGAAAAATCCAACGTTTCAAATACATTTGAAAAATTGAAATCAACTCTCGTACAACCATGGGATGATGGAACATCTACAGTTGAAAATTATAAGCGAAGAATTCGTGCGTTTTACGAATTAATGTTGAAATTGGGTAAGTTTAATATTTTTAACCACCAATATACCTTGAATTAAAAACCATATAATTTTCTTTACGGTTTACAGTAGTTCTAGAGATTGTCACTTTTTTTTCTTTTAGGAATGAAATATTGGACAGCTGCTATAGAAGATATTGTTCCACCGTGTGAAACATTAGATGAAATATTTCATCACTACGACGATATTGCTGATTTCATAAATGAATTACATCAAAGAACTGGAATAAAGTTAGCCTGGTTATCCACAGACTTTCCATTTTTGGAGTAGGTATTATTTTAAAACAAAATTCAGATTTGATAGTCTTATTTGTGACACCGTAGTTCCTAAACGGATGAACCAATTTTTTTCCCTTGTCAAAAAAATCAGTTCAGTTTGAAAAGATAGCTAGAAAGAAAAATTCCGTTTGGCAGGAGATTTTTAAATTTTGTAAAGGACCCAGCACGATTAGATAGGAAAATGGGCTTTCTGTGTGTAACATTCACTGCTAAGCATAACCATGCATACTTGTTGTCTGTTAGTTGGTGTGCTGTACGATGTATCATTATTAAGACGGTAGTTATATTATTAACTATAATATATGTGTAGCTTTTGATCAGAACATTATAGGGCGGTTTGAAAAAATTTCACAGAAAGCTATTTTCCTATCTAATCGTGCGGAGTCCTTCGTGTTTAGATAATAATTTGTAATATTTTTTGAGGATTGTTTAATATATATTTGTTTAATATGTTAAAACATTTTTGTAGGAATGATGGCAAATTAAACAATCCTGCAGATCAAGCTCAAATGTTTTCTTTATATGGTCAACAGATAAAAAAGGCTATGGAAATGGCTCAAAAATTGAACACAGACGGTTTCCTTATCAATTGTCCATCATCATCAGAATATCAAAATACAATATGCGTGAATACCAATGTTTCAAATGAACTGAAAAATTATGCAAAAATGTTGAAAATGATAGCAGATTACAAAGATTATATTGGATATCGTGGCGAACTTTTGATTGGCATTAGTAATAATAATAAAATTAATCATAATTGTGTCGAAATGTTTCCAGATCACCAGAATAATTATTTATTTGATGCTTTTAGCACTTTATGTTTTTTAAAGCAGTACAACTTAGATAAACAATTTCGTATTAAAATTCAAACACCTCGCGAATTTTTAATGATTTCAGAGTAAGTAAAATTTCTAGGGACATTATTGATTTTAAGGCTATACGCGTACAAAACGATGCAGTTTTTGCATGAGTCGTTTTAACTGCCACGTTACGGGAAAAATCAGAATTTAATTTTATATTTGCCTAAATAACCACTTTGCTCTATTAAATATATCTACATCGTTAAAAATTAACTTTGATTAAACTTGATGCATATAATAGTAACATTTTAGTTTATTTAGATTCAATAAATTTAACAGTAATAGCTGTGTAAAATGGTTGTTTTTTTTATAGGTATACGGGAAGCGTGGGAGCAATTGATTTATCTACAACACCAACAATAAAAACTTGTGTGACAATAATGAAAACAATATTTGATAATGGTTTATCACACACTCCACCAGGCATTGTTATAAACGGTTTAAGTTTAAGAAGTAACGATTATAAAAACATTTTTGAAGATTTTATAGCCGATATTGATACGTATGTGGCATCATTACACGTAGTTTTTAAAATGTACTCAGAAGGCATTATAACAAAAAATGTTCATGTAAGTTTTTATTTCTTGCTTTTAACATTTGTTTTAAATCGAAGATCACTCCTACCCTCTTTTTTATATATTTTTATAACTCTTCTATATTTTTATAACATAGCAGAATTCGAAAAAAATATTAATTATTATTTAAAATACGTCACAATTCGTCGTATATCATTAAGGACGTTGCACAAAACTTTTCAAAATAAAATGACCCTCGTCGCTGAAGAAAATGTTGCAAGAATCGTCGAATTTCTTTAATAATCGAATTTTTGCTATTGTTGAATTATCATGTTCAATATTGCGTAATCTCTTTCCACTTGCGTTGAATTCCTGAATTTAAGAACGAAAAGTGGCATTAAATAGGGTTTCTCCAAAATTGAGAAATCAGTAATAAAGTCTTAAAAGTTGCCAAACGCAAATGAGCCCCCGATTGTTCTCAAAATACGCGTATCACGAAGCGAGCATTGCTCCCCTGACTAATTATCAGATCTCGACAACATTAGCTCTGTCATCTCTCCAATCCATTTTCCAATTTAAAGTGTTATTTTACATCTTATTCGTTGTTAGTTGAATTAAACTACCCCCTCTCGAATCCAGCAATTGTTATTTCCAACATTTTCTTAGATAATACGTGTCAAGTTTAATATATAGAAACACATTCATTAAAATCATGTTCTTTGCAGGGTTATACAGGAAGTACATCATTTCCCAATTCACTAAAAGAATGTGACGAACAAGCTAGAAAAATTAATATCATCCAATTGTTTAAACATATTACACCGAATAACACTTCACATAAACGACACTGGGATATTTTAATAGAACGATTCAAAAACAATTTATAATTTTTCGTTTAAATATTCATTTGATATAATTATTTTTAATGTACAAAATAGATATTAAGTTTCACATGTTTTTTTGTTTTTTATCTTTGTTCATTTGTTTTTAAGTATAATAATAACAATAAAATGAAATATAAAGCTACAAATAAATTATAGATACAATAATTGTTGTAATAATAATACATTTTTGTTGATAACAATTTAATATTGTAATTGGAGCACAAAATATATGAAATAATCGGATAATTTTTTTTTCATTTCATATCCAATTAAAAATAATTAACGAAGAGCAGGTGTAATAAAATTTTGAGATTATTTATTAAAAAATGAAATCATTATAACTATGGCTCAGTAATGATTGTTTTACAAAAACTTGTTTCGGTTAAAGGGGTTCACTCAAAAAATCTTCATAAATATAGGATGGACAATTGAATATTCAGTATTTAAATTCGAAATAAAATACACAAAACTTAAGGCGAAAACTGCAGGCTATAATAATCAAAATAAGTATTACCAAATCTAAAAATTGCATTATTTATTAAATAATTTCTCTCATTTTATTTATGTCCGCCTCTCCGGTTAAATGGAATTTGAGATAGGGTTTACGGGGAGTAAGATATTTCTTGCCTTTCTTCTGGTGATATTTCAACACTTTAATTAATAAATAATTTAAAAAATCGAAAGTAGATAGAGATAGAGAATATTATTAAATCAGGGTGGACATAAGAATGATAATTAAAAATTAAGTATTTCCCAGACTACAAATTATCGATACCAGTTATGGATAAAAAATTAATTAGCTATAATAAACACATGAAATCAAAGTTTATTTGTTTAAACTTATGTATAAATTAAAATAAAGAAAAGTAATTGCAAGAAAATTAAGAAATTGCTCCACCATTTAATTACCAGTGGCTCTATTTAAATAATATTTGCCAAATTATTAAAAAAGTTCTTTTTTGTTGGTTTTTTTTTGACATAACTTATACGACTAACATTAAATGTATACTAAATTTACTGGTTTAGTAATTGATTAATTGACAGATTAAGTATACTTGATTGTATTCCTTGCCTTTTTTGTTTCATTAAAATGTTACTAAAAAGTTTATCAGAACGTTTAGGAGACAATTTCTTAAAGACTCCAAAAAATTCGATCTAATTTTAATAACAACAATATGTATGTCTATCTTAATAAGCAGGATGAATTCTTACGCCATGGTGACGATTCATTAGAGTAATCTTAACATAATTATCCAGTAAAATTAGTAATAAAATTTTGGATATTACATAAAACATTAAATTGAACAAAATTGGTCCATTAAAAGCTTGCTAAAACATTTAGTGTGCAATTTACAATTTCAATATTTTATAAAATATATTCTTTTACAATTTTAGGAATTTTTTTTAAGAACTACTTTCCCAAATTAGATAAAATAGGACAATAATCAACGATTTATGCTTTTTTAAACTGCCCACATAAAATAACAAATTCAATAAACCACTTTTTCACATTCTATGTTGGATTTCAAATCCCCTTTTATACAGCCGTGCATGTAAACTTGCGGGTAATAAAATGCGACACTTTCTTATATATCAGATATATTTGATGGTTGAAAATACACATTTTTTAATATGCTTAGTGCCACCAAATATATCTAATGTATATAAGTGTCGCATTTTTATTGACCGCAAGATATATACAAAAATCATAAAAAATTAACTTCAAGTTACTTGAAAATTAACTATAAATTACTTGAAAAGTAACTATATTCTGATAAGAATACACAGCCAGTAAATAGGTTTATCGAAACATGACCTACATAAATCTAACCTGGCCAGAAGTACCGTAGAGAGCTCATAGCTTCTTTGAAAATAACATTACACATTGGTTAATAACATCAGGCCCGTGCGCACAGTTTTAGGGGCCAACCCCCTCCCCCATTGAGAATATTTCCACATAAATTTGAACTATATAGTCCTGTAAATGTAGTTATTGACACTGACTAGTTAGCTGTTCACTCTGTTTCGACATTTGATGAAAAAATCAATTCAATTCAAATTCAATTTTGCACGATGATTTCCATGACATTTGGGTCGACAAAGTTAAACTTTGGCGAAAACGCATTGCCGGGAAGGATGTCAAAAATTTACTCGAGGTACTCGATATTTGAAATGAAGATACGTTTCCAAATGTATACCAATCGCTTTGCGTTTTGGCAGTTTTGTCTGTGATAACAGCGATAAATGGACGCCCCTTTTCAACTTTGCATCGGCTCAAAATATAACTTAAACAGACAATATCTGAATATCACATTTTTCCATAATAAAATATCCTCTTGCTCGAAAAAAGAGTCAGTAGTTTTTATTGACTTTATGACCTAACATGAGGAACAAAAGTTTGAACTTCCTCGCATGGATGATTCCTGTGCCCGGGCCTGAGTAAAATGTAATAATCTCGAGGTATGTGGATGTGTATGTGTATACAATAAACAGTATTATATCAAAAATAAACACAAAACAAAAGTTATTTTCTGACTTTTGTATGCTTCAACCAAGTACTACTGTCTCTCGCAAATTTTGTATATAATTAAGAATATGAAAGAAGTTTATGTTTTAAATTCAAAGATTTTAATTAACATAATTAACACTAACCAAAAATAAAATATTTAATGACAATTATTTTAAATTATCTTTTAACCATAGCAAATATTGGTGGAAACTGATGAGAAATTAAAAAAATAATAAATTGAAAAAAACTTTATTTAGTTTTTAAAACCAAAAATAATTTTAATTTTAAAAATTTTCCCAAATTAATGGAAATGAGACTAGAAAAAAGAATTAGATCTACATACATTTATATACTTACGACTAGCGCAATAATTTTACCTATTCATTAAAACAATAAACTTAAATAAAGATATAGCATAGTGGCCCTTGCATATGATATTGATAAAATTTTTAGCCGGCTGAAAATTAAGATAGAAGCAGTTTTAGAGAAGTTTGTAAGAATCGTTAGTTTTTAATAGTCAGATTGTAAACCGTCGATAGATTGTAAACAAGCTATAAGATTTACAGCCTAACGCGTTTATTTTCGTTAGATTATAAACTAACAATGATCATGCAAGCTATCATCCAATCACTGCACAGACTTATTGAAATAGGCAGATTGAATTTAAATCCATCGAGCTATTTATTAATAGAAATGCTTCATCGGAAAGATGATTTAGCTATATAGAATCTGATTCTTGAATTGCTCCACGATATTTAAAGAAAAGAAACTAACTAAATATAGATGGGCTTTCATAGTTATATTTTCTATACTAAATTGCGATTAAAAATTATTCCATACTAAAGTGATTCTGTATACAAATTTGAAAAACTTATGCAGACGGTGTTATTCCTAAAGTTACGTTTATTTCTCAATGATTTATAAGATCGAAAAAATAAAAGAAGTGTTTTAAGTATCCAAAATTTTTCCGCAACTATCGGTGTACGCTAATTGTTACGAATTCCCGGAGTGATACCACCTTTATTTAAGTTTATTTTTTTTCGATTTTTTAATATTAGGATATTATATTTATTTTCCGTAATTATTTCAGAATGAACGCAAAAAAATTATAAGGATTAATGCTGGCCAATTATTTTTTATTTTGAGAACTTTAAGTACAAATTTTTGTTAATTTTTACTTTTTAGTAATTAGTATTTCACTAAGTCTTTCAGGTGGTACTCTCATAAAAGGAGGTATTCTCTTATTCGATATAAAAATCGATTTTCTTTTTCTTTCCATTTTCTGAATTGCTAGTTTTATGATCTGTGTCTCTACTTTTCAGTTGTCAAAAAGCGAAAAGCGAAGGGTTTCTATCAATAGTACCTTTAATATATATTTTTATTATAGAGCCTTGGTTTTCTCACTGATGTGTCGATTTCGTTTATACGGGAAGAATTTTATATCAAAAAATAGGAAAAGAAAGTACACAATTTTCATCAAGGAAATTGAAATCATCAAACATTTAACCACCAAATTTTTACATGTAAAAAATATCCTTCCTTTCTGATAATGGAAATGTGAGCCTGGTTGGAAATTCCCAATGTATACGTAATTACCTTATTACTCTAATTAAATATAAAGTTAAAAATTCGAGTAACATACTTATTTCACAGCTTGCAAAAAATATTTAGAAAAATTACGTCATTTTTTTGATAGACGAGAATACCTCCTTAAAATAACTTAAAATAGTATTCATAATTTCAACAATTATAAAATTCTTTGGATTTTTTATGACAATAATGCCTGAGACCAAATTTAAAATGTAGAAGATTTGAGAAAATAACTTTGGTACTATACCTTCCACAAAATACTTTTGAAGATAAATCACCATTTTTTAAAGTTTAACACTACAAATAAAAGAGTTGAATACAACAACCAATCAAAAATCACGCTGATGACTTATAAAAGACAGTACAAAATTTGTTAATGCCAAAAATCTTTTATAAAAGAGCTATGTAAAAAAAATTTTCTCAAGTTTAAAACTCAATGTTAGATTTAGGTAATAATAATAGAAAGAAAACCATTATGTCATGCTTACTTCCACGCTTTATCGAAGATAATGAAAATAAATAACACAAAACAAAATTATTGAACAACAATGATTTCATCACATGGTTCAGTACCAAAATATCGATCTCCAAAATTTCCAATACCCGGTAGTACATAAAATTTCTCGTTGATTTCTGGATCTACAGCAGTCGTTACAATTTGTACTTTAGGAAATGCATACGCAATTGAATGCACACCCGATTCAGCCATTAATAATGATACTATATAGATATTACTTTCGGCTACGTCATGATCTAATAATACTCGTATTGCCATCATGGCCGCAGCACCTGTTGCTACTGTTGCATCCATTAATATTACTTTGTAATCTTTGATGTCTTTGGGAAGACGAAGATAATACAACTGTGAATACAAAAATCAAATTATAATGATGAAATTAAGATATTTGTCTCCCTAAAATATTATAAAAAAGGTTTTGGACTATATGCATGGGTGTCGTGAAATAATGTGTTATTTTTAACTCTAATGTATCACTAAACTATTTTTCACACAATACCAAGTGTTTGTATAGAGTCATATATTTAATTACGAGTAACTTTTCTCAGTAACATTTTGGAAACTTTTAAAAAAAAGGGTAGTTTACCCAAAAAAAAAAATAAATAAAATTCTGCTATTATAGTTATTTCACTTCAACAACCAATACTCTAATACTTGAGTTGTTTTATCGAGGCCAATTTTTTGAACTTTAAACTGTTTTTTCGAGCCCAGTTTAACGTCATTACAAGGTAGAATTTTCGGAAGTTGATTTTTGTATGTTTTGTTTGTTGAAAATTTATTTTTTCCCATGAGGTTCGAAATATTGAAAGTCGATCATATTGAATTAAAAAGATGAAATTTAAGTAAAACAGTAAAACACTTACCTCTGGTTCACCAGTAATTAAATTCGTTTGAATTAATATTTTTCCAATTCGTATATCTTTACAAACATCACAGACAGCTTGCTCCATTGTTTCACCAGCACGTAAAATTGACACACCACATACCTTATTACTAGCACCACGTTTACCTTGATACAAAACACCTTGTGGTGTATCAACTGTAACATTTTGAAATGGTAACAATGACAACGTGTATTCGATCACAAGACGTATTAAGCGTTTTGAATAAAATATGAATTCATCTCGTGATGTTTCTCTATTTCTAATAAATGTATGTAAACCGCGTATCTGTGGTGTTGTTGGTAGTAGTAATAAATTTTCTGGCATTGGTTGTCCAATATACGAGTGGGCTAGTTTTTCACGTAATTTAAAGCCTCTCTGGAAATTATAAAAATCATATCTTAATGAATATTTAAAGATGAATATAATCGTATAATTACTCGAAAGTGAAATAGAAAGGAAATAGTTTTTAATATCAATTGACATTAGAAAAATATATATATTAGAATCGAGGAAATAATAAATTAATTATAGGAGTAAAACATCAGTGAAATAGATCCCATTGGCGCACACCATTTTGTTCCGCCGTGAAGATGTCTATTACTCTCTATTTCAGTGATTTTCATAGTTTTTTTCTCTAATACCCTCCTTACAGAAGATCGTGTTTAGAGCGACCGCCTTTCTGAAGGAATTTAGATGTAGGAGATATCATCGTATGTATTACTATACATACGGGTTGGGGATTAATTGTATATTTATATTAGTACATACACAGTACATGCTGCACAATATAGCAGGCTGCTCTATCAAAGTTGTTGTGTTATGGTTTGTTTTGGGTCAATTATATCAGAAAATATGAATCATATTGCAGTTTGGTAAAAAGCTTCCATTTGTCTTGATAAGCTTAATTTACTGGTATCTGCTATCAATTATAGAACACCCTGTTTATCCCAGATAGTAAAATTACTTCTATTGTTACGAGGGAGGAATACCGAAATGTAAATGAAACAGCATCTGCGATGAAATAACCGATTTAAAGGAATTTGAAATTCAGCCATATGTTAAAAATTAAATTTCAAATGACTTCAAAAATATTATTAAAAACTGAATTGCATGATCCACCATAACATTATTTGGTGATTTGGGATGAACTTAACAAGTATTGCCAAAATTGTAAATTGAGTGATAAGGAGAAGATGGAAATAGAAACTAAGAACAAACTAAAATTTAAAGTTAGTGATTTAACAGCCTGGGTACTATAGACAAGCTAGAAAAAAATCTTATTACTTACAAGCTGTAATTGTGTATGAACATGTTGTACAATTAATTCAATAGCAACTTCGTTATCCCCACCACGAGGTACAATGATATCAGCATGTACCATACTTGGAGCTATGTAATAGTTAAATGATGGTTGTACCATTGTACAGTACTGTTTTAATACACCTTCTAAATCACGACCACGTTGTGAAATATCCCTGTCATCAACAAAATTTCAATCAATAATTGTAAAAAAATCGAATAGTTTGAAAAATTGTAAAATTTCGGTTTACAAATCTGTTTTATTTTCTAAATTTTCGAAGAAAGAAAAAGCATTAGGACATTTTAATTCTTATGAGAAAAAATCTAAAAATAGTTTAAATTCAAAGTTTTCAGTTTTTATCATCTCTTTTTTAATACCCTGAAATAGTAGCCTCCATGTTAACGTCATACGGCAGTATAATTTAAAAAGTTTAAATTATGAACAATTATCTTTCAAAATATCAGTGCATTTGTCTATACAGCCAACTGACGTCATGATCACAGAGAAATTAAGTATCATTACTCGACCCATCTTGTTAAATTACGTACGCAAAATTTAAATGAATTTTTAAGGCACTTATCGGTTGAATAAAAATTTCGTAATTTTTTTGGTGATTTATTAGCACTATAGAATCTAATAATTGAGACACTTCAAAAAAAGGGTTGTAATTCCCTATTGAACATTTTTCATCGAAAAAACTCGCTTTTTGGTTACATGGAAAACAATAAAAATGAATATTTTAGAGAGACTCTTTAGGAAAAACTTATTATTTACCTTTTCAATCGTCTGGCAAGCCTCACATCAGCATCTGTATCAACGAATATTTTCATATCTAATAATTTGCTTACATCGCTGTTATAAAATGTTAGAATTCCTTCAAATATAATTACATTTGCACCGTACATAGTTTTCTGAAACCAGAAAATTAATTTTTGTACCAATTTTCGATATCATTATCTTGCAAAATATAGCAAAAATCTAAGGATATGATATTTTGAAAAAATATCAATACTTGGAAGGTAGTACAGTGATTTGTCGGATTACAAGGTACTCTTTTGTAAAAAAATTTTTGTCTATAAGGGATCTTAGGTACTACTCTATAATCCGACAAATTCGATAGTCCAACACTGCCTTGCATAACGTTTGCCGAATTACCGGGGGACCGCTGTATAAAAAAATGATTTTCACGAAGAAAAAAAAAGCGTTAATGCATTCAAAATGAAAACTTGACAAATATTTGATAAAACTAAAACTGAAAAATAATTAGCATAATTTGTTATCACTCTTTGTATCATTTGACATTTAAAAAGTGTAAAATAAATAAGAAAAAATTTAAATATTACAAAGTATACTTTGTTCAAATTAATTAATCACCGTTTGTTTAAATATTTGTTAAAACACGACTATTAATAGTTCACATAAGGCTTTTCCTCTCTTGTATTATAATAATAATGAAAGAAAGAATAAAGAAAAGAAAATTATAAAAATAATCGATTCTTATAAACTGAATATTTAATTATGTAACATAATTAGTTTTATGAAAAATGAGATAAAATAAATATATAATTTTCTTGAATATACACTGTCATCTGTTCATATACAGTGTGCCCCGGATAGAGGTAACTATACTTGCAAATTTTCTTATTTTGTATTTAAAAAAAATGCAATTTGAATTTTTACCGTTCTATTTTCTCTGCTGTGTGTAACAAAATTGTAAACGGGAACTTCCACTTTTTTACCATGTTTTAATCGTTGTAATACTTCAAATAATAATTCAAAATCAAATGCATCCGGATGATCAAAATTATATTCATTATTCTCAGCAAGAATATGCTGTTTCTCATTAAGCACTTTATAAAATGAGTCCATACTTAACAATGTCACCCATGGTACATCCAATGATTCTATAATTTTTGTTGCAACTGTTGTTTTGCCTGATGCACTTCCACCACAAATACCTATAAAAAAACAAGTGAAAACAAACAATTGACTAAGTTACTTGTTGAAATACCATGCATGGACAGTACTTTTTACTCTTTTATAGAGCTTGATGAAGAATTAAATAAATTCGAGACATCGTGAATTATTAAAATTTAAATTTTTATTTCTTGGTCTAATTTCATTTACTAAAACACTTCTGTTTTAAACTTAAGCACCCTTCTTAATAAAATATCTCACCTAACATATAGTTAATAAATTTACCTATAACAAAAGGCTCCACATGTTGTCCAGCTGAATTATACCAAGGAGGCCGTCCAGCAGTATAAATTGTTCTTGTTTGACTTCGTATTATAGATTCTGTTGTTGTTTTTGTAGCTGACTGAGATAAAGATGTAGTACGTTGTCTCCTAGATCTTGGCGATTTTTGTGAACCTGCAGAAAATAAAACCCAGTATTTTCACACAATTAGCTGACGAAACTTTTTAATTATGCATACAAATAAAGATGTTAGAAATGGTAATGTGTGCTTCAAAAGTAGATTTGTAAATTGTAGGTGCATTTAATTAGTCTTAAGTAAAATAGTCAAAAATAAACCGTTTTCATAGAGACTTTTATAATTTTCGTATTCTAAATTCTTCGCTTTTGTGGATACTTTGAAATTCTGGGCTACTGAAAACTATTAAACACACTCTGAAAATGAAATGATACAATTACATACGATTAATCCGAGTGATAATCTTTTAAGAAAATTAACTACTGACGAACGCCTGGTTATTGTCGATTTTTACACGATTGTCACATTTTCAGAAAATTACGAATGATTGGTACATAAACCAGTATGTTCCTGAACGAATTTCATTCTAGTTTCGGCAGTAGGTTTAAATATATTATTCGATGTGGATTATTAGTTGTAATGACGTACATCTTCGTAGTAGCACCCAGTCAAAAAAATAGAGTTAATATAACTTTAGGCATAACATCGGCTATTTTGTTTTCCAGCACGAACCGACAAATCAAAACTTGATGTTTACTAGCACCTTAATCTAAAATTTTGCACAGTATCACACAAACTAACTCAAACTCAAACAATTTTAGCATTAACTGGATTTGCGACTTACGCCAAAAAGAAATTAAAAAACGCAATAAAACAATTCGAGTGATATTCAAAAACTCACCTGTTGATGCCGGACGGGTAACATAAGGCACTGTACTCGGAGACGCAGGTGAAACATAATAATCACCAGCTTGAGCTTCCTCTTCTTCCAAACCATCGTCTTCAGAGAATACTTCATGATAATCTACTCTAGCCTCACCACCATCACTTTAAAAAAAGAATATTTAAAACTTATATAAATAAATTAGGTATAAAAGAAAACTTAATGAATTCAATATTAAAACAATAAACAAAATGTGCTAATTACATGTGGATAAATGATTCATTGAAAAACATATACGATGACATTTGATTGTGAAATACATTTCAATTATGATTTATTAGATAGAAAACTGGTTATAAAAACACTTTATAAAAAAATATTTATTTATTTACTTACCTGTCGGAACTTGCTGATGACGGAGGGTCAAATTGTGGTACTTTAGCAGCCATGTTTTTAAAAGAAACAGATAAATAACAATGTAGGTAAGTAAAATTAGACGTATTGTATGTATGCAATAAAGGTATATTATAATGACTGTGTTCTGTCGAACTTAGCGCTAGCAGTGTTAGTTAGCCTCGGCTCCTCACATATTGACAATACATTTTTTCTTTAGGATACATAGGGTGTAGTATGCATGGAGATACTCAGGGAACTAACAGAGCGCTTAGTTCTGCTAAACACACGATTGAGAACACCATCTGATCATCAATTCATTCGAAATTTAATTTTCAGTTCAAACTATCTACACTGAGAATACTATAAATATCTATACAGATTCATTTGGTGTTTAGGGGCAATAACTCTATTTTCCTTTATAAATCATTATTTTCATTTAGCTGAGTAACAAAATATTTCACAGTATACCAATTTCAAAGTTAAAATGATTCAGGGATATTACAATTTTCTGAGCGAAATTTTCTAATCTAATTTGGTTGAATTATGTTGGATTGAATTTTGATATTTGAGCATGATAATATTTGAGTATATAAGAGTTTGTTTTTAGATTAAGCCATACACTAAATATTAATCTTAAAGTTTAGCTGGTTCAAAATTTTCCTATATTTATTTCTGTTGAAGTTCTGGGTTAAACAAATATTTGGGGGGTGGTTCTCTCTTAGTCTTGTTTATGTTACAGCATCTGATAAGCATAAAAAGAAAATAAACACGATGTGGAGTTTAAAAGAGTTTCGCCAATCATGTGATATGTGACATATTAGATTAGGAAGCAGTAACAGGTGTACACATAATATGTATTATTATTAATGGTGAATTCACATCGTACACGATGAGCAATCCAATAGGCCTTTCATCACGTCATAAGCGCAAGTGCAGAGTTTATTTTTTCGTACTAACAGGAATAAGTTGGACTAAGAGAGAAGAATTTGTTATTTATTTTATCACTTTGGTTATAAACAATTTAGTCCGAAACAAAAGTGAATCGTCAGGTTTGTCACTGAACTCTATGAAATTATGATTGCGTGGAATATGAATTCACCATTAGACTTGTGTGACTACCCATGAACTAAATTTCTAGGTAAATGAAATATTTAATTAATTATGCGAGATGAGACACATATCTAGATTAGGAAACAGTAGGTGTATACCGAAAATTTTCGATAAATTTTTCAGAGCTCTATACACATATGTGATATTATTATTGAAGTCACATCGTACACATTGAGCAATAGGCGAACTAATCTGACCAGCGTGCGTTGGTATAGAAAACAAAAATTTTTAGTTGTGCCAAAAATTTAAACCTTATCTTCATATTATTTTAAATTCATAATTAAAATAATTGCGCATGGACACTGTAATCCAAAACCATTTGTAAAATTATTGCGCGTCCGCATTCGTTGCCGATAAATAATAAAAAGTTCCGGTTACTGTACCATTTTTTAGCTTGATTTTCTTTTATTAATTCGCATATTTTCGAGGTAGTATTGGTATCGATCAACGTCGCGTCTTCGAAAATACAAAAGTGCATTTTCAAAATATCGATTCTATCATTATTATCGAAGTAATCAATAAAAATCAATAATTACGAATACTGGGTAATTCGATAATCAACTGAAATCACGGCTTTAACCATAACAGGATGCGTGCGCATCCGCGTTTTGATTACCACATTGTCAAGAATTGCAATTGCAATTATTGATTTTTTCGTTAATATTGATATAAGCAATATTTTCATTATGCACTCTTATATATTATATTTGAAGACGTGCCACTTAAAGGCTTTAAGTTATTTGCCGTTTCTTTTAGTTAAAAATTGCCATCCATAGATATATTATAAAAATAAGTAATAGTGCGTGAGAGGAGAGTCTCCGCAGGTAAGATAGAGGAAGCTGCCGAGCTACCATACCTTTTCCTTTATAGTGGCGTCATCATATGATGCATAAAGATCTTTGAAAATACACTACCGGAATTGTTAACAGAGTGAGAACCACGTCTCAAAGTAGATTGACAAGGATAATAAATGCCGAAGCATGGTCATAGTACGTATGTCTTAATATACAACATAATATCCTGGCGCGTATTTAAAATAAGATTATACCACTTTTAAATAAAGTTAAAACAGTATATTTTGTACAAATTAACATTAAAAAAAATTTTTTTTATAGAATTAACACAAAATTATCTAACAATATTACTCGTTTGAACGTTAACACAAAATAAATGTTAATGCAGTTGTGAATGTGAAATATAAACAGATCATTGATGCAGCTGATTCCGGTCATACGATCATGCGTATTGAATACCATCCTTCGGTATTACGTGTTTCTCCGTCAGCTGTTTGAATATTGTATTTTTGTCTTTGTTAATCTACTCTGTGAAGCCAAAATATACATACTTAGTATACGCCGCGCTGGGCTCATCTATTTAATATATATGATCTAAGATAAAGATACTGTAGCTCGGCAGCGTTCTCTCTGTTACCTAACATAGGCTTTCTCGTATTCTATTCTTATAATATCTCTATGGTGCCGTCATTTTCATTTTCGAACCTCATACGCCATTCTTTACTAGTCTAATTCTACGTGTGACGTATACATTCTGTCATGTATTTTACACTTAGTCAAAATTGTACATAATCATAATACGAATTGTGTATTTAAAGGTTAAGAAGAATTTCATCACATGTTTTTAACAAGAATTAAGTATCGTAAAAAATGTTTTCATTAAATAATGATATAAAACATTTATTATTATACAATTACGGTAAACAATTAAATTTAGAATTAAATTCTCCTTTTTTATCGAAACTGAACAATGGTGATTTTATTGAATTATTAAACGAATCGGACGATTTTTCACGATTTTTAAATGACCAACAAATAAATTTAATTGACTGTGATAATCTTGATAAATTTATTGAGTATTTGTCAATCGCAATATCAAGTCTTACAACATTCGTACAATTAAATTGGATTGGACCACCAACTGTTTACGAAAATACAACAGATACTCAATTTTATAAGCAAGCATTATCATTAGACGGTGAAGAAATCAATGAAAATGTTCAGAATCCCGAATTATTATATATTTCACGTAAGATAATTGAACAGTTACATGCCTCTGAAATATTAGTTTTAATATGGAAATTACGAATCATTTTTGTACATCAATCGATAATTGACGAACGGTGTATTTCGTTGTTCGAAGAATTTAATAACACAATCAATCAAATTAAAATCGATGAATTCGAAAATCCTCGTGACCAAGCATCATTTTATATTCAAATATCACATATGTTAATATATTATGGACGTATTACGGAAGCTGAAGAATATATTAACAAAGCAAAAACTTGTTTAGGGATGCAAATTGAAGTGATTGGTGATATGGGTAAGCGTACACGTTATCAGACAAAATCTTTAGCACAAGTAAGAATAAAAGTATTAGTAGATTCTCCAAATGTTGAAATTGAAGAAAACTTACCTGAAATTATTAAATTGAATGATGATGTTCGATTGGATTCTATCCAATGGGATAATTCGGGGAATGATATAGTTGTACTTTCTGGCTTAGAACAAGCATTGCTTTTAGTTGAAGTTGCATATCGACGGAAAGCAATGCCACAAGATGAATTAATAAACGAAGAAATTCAACCGATTTTAGATTATGTTTTAAAACAAGAAAATTGTTGGCTGGCACGTTTTGTTGCACTTATTTCAAAATGCCGATTAGAATCATCTCATAAGCGTACCATCGAACGGGCTTTAAATCAAAGTGAAACGTTAATTAATACTTTAAATTCTGGTGGGGCACCGTTAGTTCAAAGATTAAATAATTTTTGGACGTTATCACCGATCACACGATGGAATATTGAAGCACAATTAGCAGATATGATGTTATCACTGGGTTTGGTTAAAGCAGCTTTAGATATTTTCTTAAAATTATCACTTTGGGAGGATGTTATTGTGTGTTATACAATTTTACAGTTACGACACAAAGCTGCTGAAATAATTCGACAAGAATTAGAGAAAAAGAAATCCGTTAAACTTTTATGTTTACTTGGAGACGCTTTGGATGATGTACAATTATACGAAGAAGCTTGGGAATTATCTGAGAGAAAAAGTGCGAGACCACATCGACATTGGGGCCAATTTTTATTTGCAAAAAAAGAATATGAAGCTTGCATTCCACATCTACAACAATCGTTAGAAATCAATTCATTACAAGCTACAGTTTGGCTTCGTTTGGGTTATGCTGCATTATCTGTTGAAAAATGGGATATAGCTGCTAATGCATATCGACGTTATACAACGATTGAACCGAATTGTTTTGAAGCTTGGAACAATTTAGCACGAGTTTATATCGCTCAAGGTGATAAAAATCGCGCGTATAAAGCATTTAACGAAGCGTTAAAAACCAGTTTTGATAATTGGCAAGTGTGGGAAAATTTTATGTTAACTAGTATTGACACGGGTCACTTTGAGGATGCGATTCGATCATATCATAGATTACTTGATTTGAAAGAGAAACATTTGGATACAGAAGTTTTAATTATTCTAGTTGAAGCGATTTTAAAACATTTACCAAATCATGATGGCGGTGATTCAGCAAGACTTACTCAAAAATGTTTGGAATTATTAGGTAGAGTAACTGCTATTTTCCAAAATGAATTCAAACCATGGGAATTGTATGCAACATTAACAACAGATAATTATTTACGTGTACAAAGATTCCAACGAGCTCATCGTGCTTTAATTCAAGATAGTAATTGGCCAAAAGATATGCACAAATGTTGTAAAGTCATTGATAACTGTATTAAATTGGGTGAAAATTGTTTGACGTTAACGGATGAGAGTTTAAAATCATCAGTTAGATTATCATTAAAAGCAGCACTGAAAGGTGCAAGTAAAGAACAATGGACGGAATGTGCAAATTCGTTGAGCGAACTCGAAAAAATTGTGGAGGAATTATGTAAATAAGTTTTTTTGCTAATAAAATTTCTTTTAATGTATTTTGTTTTTTATTGTTCACTAGCTGTGTTCGCGGCTTTATTCCTGCGTGACTTACAAGATTACTGCTTAAGCTTTTACAACCTACATTTATGTAATAAATCAAGAGTATACTAAATTTAGTCTCTTTTATACTCTACATGAATGTATATAAATCAGGAGTGTATTAAATTTAGTCAGAAGTTTGTAACGATTAAAAATATTCATGGCAGAAACAAAAATTTGGTATAAGTATTCATAAACTGATCTTATATTAAATATTTCATACATACTTTTGAATAGTAGGTATTGTTCAGTAGCCTAGCTCGTCTTGAAGAGGCTCTGTATCAAAATTAGTTGAGGGCCCAAATGAAGAGTAAAAATTTCTCACAAAAGAAACAAAAATGCTTGCATTAAATTAAAATAAATATTTATTTATCAAAAGTTATCACTTCCTCCTAGAAATTGAGCTAGCCAAACAATTCAAGTTAAGCATACACTTTTTTTCGCCAAATTGATTTATTAAATCATCTATAGCTGAAGACGATTTCAGTTTTTCTTAAATTTCTGAATCTTTAGACAATAGTGAAAAATCTGACAGCCGTTCCTGTAACATCGAAGTCCTTACGTAATTTTTTATTAGTTTTAATTTTTTGGGACTGTAAAAGAGATAGTTTGATATTTGGTAGTCACTGCAAGCTCTACCTCTCTCATTATTCGTTGTGTGCGTAGTCATGGTAGGGACAATAAAATCGATGCCAGCGCTTTAAGTGAAAAA
Source organism: Chrysoperla carnea (assembly GCF_905475395.1). NCBI lineage: Eukaryota > Metazoa > Arthropoda > Insecta > Neuroptera > Chrysopidae > Chrysoperla > Chrysoperla carnea. The sequence continues at coordinate 44,172,205 of NC_058340.1, read as the reverse complement.
TTTTGGAGTTAAAGGGGGCTGTTATGACTAATTTGCAATTCTTTACATGTTAATGTAATAGAAATGTCAAATTAAAATTATTGAAAAAAACGAATTAATTAAACTTAATGCATTAAAAATTGTGAAAATAAGAAATCAAATTGAACAAATATTATTTTTCAAATGTAAATTATCATAATTATTTATTTAAATTTGTGAGACAAGAATATTAAATTTTAAATGTAAGTCTTAAATGCAATCCATACAATTAGATATGCATCCATACAATTCTATAATTAAAGTAGTGTATCGTTACCATGGAAACGAAACTCACGCACGGAGCGAATTGACGATAATCTGTACATATAAAATGCTTTGTTCTGAATCTTATATATTTAAACGAGCAATTCTTGTATATATATATATATATATATATATATATATATATATATATATATATATATATATATATATATATATATATATATATATCAACGATCTTGGAAATGGCTCCAACGATTTTCATGAAAATGAGTATGTAGGGGTTTTTTGGGGCGATAAGTCGATCAAGCTAGGTTTATTTTATCAGAAATGTCCTTTTATCCGTCTTTTCATGAAAAATTCATCAGACATCTATTGGTGTATAACGTAGTTAATGAAATACAATGCAAATTATAACATAACAAAAAGGAGGCGTTTGAGTAGTCTAAAGTGAAAAAAAATTCATCAGACATCTATTGGTGTATAACGTAGTTAATGAAATACAATGCAAATTATAACATAACAAAAAGGAGGCGTTTGAGTAGTCTAAAGCAGGGCTTCTTAAACTATGGGTCGCGACCCCATTTGGGGTCGCGTAGCAAAATTCTGGGGTCGCGAGAGGTAAAAATACAATTTAACAGAAAATGTTTTTTAACTTGTAAAATTATTGTTATAAACATAAAATAACAATTATCGTAGATAAATATATCATAAAATCTTCTAGCTCGGAAAGATTGTTTGTACCTGCATTTCTATTAAGAGTATTATAATAACTTGAATAACATTTACTATGAATTATGAAATGTTATTGGAATTGATAAAAAATATAAATTTATTTTTATCAATATCTAAAAGCCGAAATAATCCGGAGAAATAATTATCAACAAAATTTCTAGGTATTATTGCTGAAGAAACAGCTTTAACCCATATTAAATCCCAATATCGTTCAGCGATAAAAAATGTTGAAGAGGTCTTACGTCCAGCAGTTTCAAACATTCCACCAAGATTTGATTTGTTATGCAATAAAAAACAGGCACATCCATCTCATTAAATTTTTAACTTAATTTAATACTTACCACGCAACTACTTGAATATATTCGAGAGAATTAAGACGGTCAGAATCCACTTTTATTTTTGAAACTATAATAAATACAATTTTATAATTTTTTGTGCAATTTTTAATTTTAGATTTTTGTATGTTTCAAAACGAATTCTAAACTTATATATTTTCATATGTATATTACTACCTAATAAATAAATCATCAAAAAATATTAATTTATTTTTCTTTTATATTTGTATGGGGTCGTCAAGAAACTCGCAATCATAAATGGGGTCTTGAATTACAAAAGTTTAAGAAGCCCTGGTCTAAAGTGAAAAATATGACTCTTGCTGACATCTATTGGCGAATAACCGAACAAAGCTCGGTCATCCAGATATTGACTGATTAATTGACTGACGAATCAACGCACCTAAACCTCTGATCGTGGAGAGAAACTTGGAGGGTGTGTTCTTTGTATGGCCTAGGCATCCGTTAAGAAAAGATTTTCCGAAATCCTACCGCTAAGACGGTGAAATAGTCGATGAAACTTGTATGAAAATCCGTCATTTTTGAGTCCAGCACTTAACCCATTTTAAAAATTACTTCACTTGTAGAATGCTACATTGTCAGCAAGAACAAAGGGGGTAAAGGAAGAGAAGCTTATAATGCGGTAGTCTAATTGTTTTAAAGTTGAAATTGCCTAGCGACGCGGGCGGGTAGTTACCTCTACACTTCATATATAGCGTTAGTTGTAATATGTTGTCTATATGGTACAGATTGGTCATACTTGGCAGAAAAACCACTCGGGTGCGCTCTCTGTAATTTAGCACCAATTTTGCTCTTTTTCTGTACAAGAATAAGCTCGGTTGCTTACATTGTATGGTGATGCTTAATTTACAGAGAGATCTTCCGCACAGTAAAAAGTAACATTTGTTGCCGGAATCAAAAACAAAAGGAAATGAAATGCTAATAAAAAATTTACGTTCATTTCTAGAGTTAATTAATCCTAATTATTAAAATGAAACACTTGTACGTTACTAAAACTTAATTTGAGGTTTTGAGAATCCTTTAAAAAGTATAAATGAAAATTTTCTCGAATACTATTCTGGAATTCACGGATATCAACATTGTTCGTAGATATCTATGTATTGTTCTGTATTCACGAAGTCATATGAAACCAGAGAATATATCGGTAAAATTTTACTGATGTAGTCTCTGTATGAAACCATCGACATATATAAAAGTACTTGTGTATGAAAGTTGTTGAGGAATATAATATGGTAGGTACTACTAAATTTAAATTTTTTGAAATGTCAATCGAAATTACATATCTATAACGTAGAAAAATATTCTTTATTTTTCAGAAAAAGATTCACAAATTAGTAAATTTTTGTATATTATAAAGTATTTAAGTATTATAAAGACATGCAAACAAAATGTAAAAATATTAATTTTTTAATTTAATAATTCGGATATTAAAATTTAATATGGCACGATAAATCTTTGAAACTAATTTCAATTAATCAATTTTCATTTAAATAATAGCAATTATTTATATTAAAATTAGTACACAGATCGATTGATTATGTTTTTTACACTAGGTCATGTAGGAAATTTCAGACCTGCCGAAAAATCGTTTTAAGTGATTATTGTGAAAACAAATGTGATCAAGCAAGCTATAATAAATTATATTATATTGATTTGGATTACATTTTATTGAATTATTTGACTTAAGTTGAATTCCAATTGAAAACTTTTCTATAATATTTGCAACTTTTCACTTTTGTCTACTTTAACTTCATAACTTCGCAATCTGTAAACTGTAAATGTGAGTTAAACAAAAATCTGGAATCATCAAATGATACAAAACTTATTCCAATCTTTCGACATTCATTTCCACAATAAAATCCTTGATTGATCTGTTCTCATAACCTAAGAGATTAAAATAACCTTAAGATGTTGCAGCTTGTGTTAACTCTCGTTGAATTTCACCTAAAGATTTTCCTTTTGTTTCTATAACTACAAAATGGGTGAATACAGCGCTTAAAGCACAAAAAAATCCAAATAAATAAAATGTACCACTACGTCCAAGTAAACTAATCATTTTAAGGAAATATTCGGATGTTATAAATGTAACTAATAAATTACAAAGAATTGCAATACTAGCTGCTTTATTTTTAATTTCTGGTGCAAATACTTCACCAATTAGTACCCATGGTACAGTACCTAAACCAATTGAATAAGCAATAGCATAAATACTAACTAATAATAATGGAAGAAAAGCGCTTTGTCCAACAATTAAATAAATAGCTTGATAGTATTTTATCTGGAAAAATATTCCAAGTACAAATAAAGAAATACTTGTATATATAGCCGATCGAGTTAGTAAATATTTTCGACCAGAGGAATCCACAATAGCTTCACCAATCAGATTACCAAGCATTTGAATAACACCAAGGAATATTATAATTTCTCCCGGAGTGATCATAGAAGCTCCACCAGTTTGAATAACAATTGTTGAATATGACATTATTGGATATAATCCAGTTAATTGTTGAAATATCATCATCCCACAAGCAATCAAAAATGCTCGTTGAGTGCCTGGTTCCTTAATTGCTTCAGTTAAAGTTTTAGCATTTTGACTTAGTTCCTCTTCAGCAGCAACAATTTCACGAATTTCTGAATCGACATCAAAATTTCTACCTCGTAATCTGATTAATGATTGTCGAGCTTCATCAATACGATTATTTTGTATTAAGTATACTGGACTTTCTGGTTGGAAGTAGAACAGTGCACCAAATATAAGTGGAATAGTAGCACATATCACTGACAGTGATATAATTGTTACCATAGATCCAATAATATATGCGAATAAGATTCCTGCCGTAATCATAATTGGAAACATTGTATTCAATGATCCACGTATTTCTTTTTGGGCGATTTCTGCGATATATATTGGTGTTGTTACACAAAATGCACCGCTTGCAAATCCGGTGACAAAACGACCAATATAAATTGCCGTAATCGTTGATGCAAATATTATAAAAAGCCAACCAATCGTAAATGGTATTAGCAAGAGTAACATTGTATTTTTTCTACCAAATTGCTTGATCACATATTCGATAGGTGCTAAAACAACAGCTGCACCAAGAAATGTTAACGAACCTAACCAGCTAATTTCTACATTGCCTACAGGAAAACCATAAGCACTTGTAAGACGTGAAATTGCTGGAGATATCCAGCCTAATACAGTGCCTAATGCAAAAGCACCTAGGGTTGATGTTAAAGCAGCAAAATATTGTGGCCATTTTTCACCTTTTCCATATTTCACTACATTAGATGTACCATGTGATCCACCACGTGGCGGGCGTCGTGGTGGATTAGTAGTTGAGCCTGACGTTCCAGGAACTGGATCTATTTGAAGGGTTTCCTGAAAAAATTCAAATAAAAATAAAATCAGATGTTAGTCGATCAAAGCTTAATAAAGTTTGTTTCTATACATTATAATACTTCTATAATAAAAAGAACATCTTAAAAACTACTGAAGATGCCGAAATAATAACTCATCGATGGACTTCTTATTCTTTTTACCTATTCAACATTCATTGTCCTTAAATCATATGAAATTTATTAAGGAAAGATATGTAAAAGCCATAAACAAATCCATTATGCAAAATATTTTTTAAAACAAAGTATCTTTCTGTTAAAAGAAAGTTTATATAAATAAAATAATGTAAATACACATCCAAAATATCCAAGGAATACGAAACAAGTTTTGCTATATTTTATTTTATATGAAATATAAAATATATGAATTTTGCTATGAAAAACTTAACATGCGTATAGTATAATATAATTTTATTAAAGAAAATGTTTTGCGATACAAAATAAATTTCAGTTTTTTAGGAAAATTTTATACTTAAGGTAGTTTGACCATAAACCCACTTTACATAATTAAGAATTGTGAAGCGAAATATATATAATTAAAGTGACAAAATTAACATGCAATGGATAAAGTATAGAAAAAATACAGTTTCCAAAAACTAATATTAACTAAAACAAGGAATTAATTTAGGATTTGGAATTAAAAATCATTTTTTATCTATTTGTTGGAAAGATTAACAACAAAAAAAACTTTATAAATTTGCAGTTGTGTGTGTGCATTGAGTATGTGTATACACACTACGTCCAAGTATTATGTTCAGTAACACGACTTTTTCACAAATTGTGCTCGTATATATAGCATGTTTTTATGAACTTGAATATAATGGTCAAACTACCTTAAGAAAAAAGTAAACGTGTATATAAACGTTACACGTTATATGAATATTTAAAAATGTTTTGAAATATTTCAAAAATTTTAAAATTAATTCACCTTAAAATACTTAAGTACGTAAAATTTTAAATAAAAAGTATTTTTCTTTTATGAATTAAAAATAAATTAAATAGTTAATACATTTTGTTATGCAATATCAAAACCAGTTTCAATTTATTCCAAATACCATTTATCCTTTGTAAATGATGAGAAAAATAACTTATTTTCTTACCGGTGTACTACCATATCCTCTTTCTGCATTATCAATTAAACGAGCTTTTTCAATTGGCATTTTGCTTGATTATTTTATTCTTCCAAAAATTATTCTTTGACCATATCAATACTTGAATTAAAATGTCTTCAAACTTTTTTTTGTAAATAAGAATATGCCTATTACACTGCACACCTGGTAACTGGTAATAATATAACTTATACCTACCTCTCCGTGCGTATGTTTGAACCAAAGCTATAACCAGATTACCTTCGTTTCTAATAAGCTGTTGCTTGTCTCTTCTAATGCTAATTATTAGTTCTTTCTCTAAATAGATACTTCAAAAGTTAATTAACTGGAAAAGGATGGAAGTATTGTATGTTACGCTATTTGGTTTTTAAAAAAAAAAATTAAGGATTATATAACGAGTTTCTGTTAGCATTCCGTTGATTAAAAAGTATTAATATATGAAATGTCGCTAGATTGGTCTTAATGGTGGGAGTAACTTAGGCTGCTAAAAAAGGATATCGATCAACTGTCAAAAAAAGGTTTTCAATACAAAATTGTCCAACCTAAAACATAAATCAACCAATCATCTACAATAAATTTGAATTGATTTTTTTTTTTTTTGATATTGATATTCAAAATAAATAATAATCATCTTTGTTCAAATAAAACAATTTTTCATCGTTTTATTTATATTGAATACTTCACAAAAAAAATCATGATCACATGTTTAAGTGCAGTGCCTAAAACAAGTGAAAGGTACACAATTTTAAAAACCCTCGGCAAATGCAGTTTTTGGAACGGAGTTCCTTAACGTGGCTTGATGGTAGACAAACTGGCAGAAACCGCCACGTAACAATGTGAGATATGCTTTGTGTGTGTGTGTGTGTGTGTGTCATATCCATGGCAACCACGATATATTATCCTACTTTATGTTATTTTTATTTATTATAGTACACGAATTTTGCATTTTTGTACTTTTTACACCTAAAACTAGTTATGAATACATATGTATAACTAGTTTTTGATGTAAATAGTACAAAAATAGCAAAATTAATGTACCTACTATAATTATGTGCGTCTAGGAACACTGCCTACTTGACACTAACCAAATAATTTATTGCTATTCTGTTAACTATTTATTAAATTATTTTAACTAATTAGTTTATAACTTTATATAGGTGAGCAATCAAAAACAGATTATACCCATATATGTATTTATTCAACGTTTACATTTGTTTGTGTACAGCTTCGTAAGGAACTTCGTTTCTAACGGGGGTCCCACAACCGCAATCTTTTTTTCCTTAAGTTCTCTCCAAACTGAACCGAATTTTTTTGAAACATAGCTAAGAACACTCTCTATTAACTTACCTTTCAAACAATGAAAAAAGTAAAATTAGTTCATCCGTTTAGGAGCTATGATGCCACAGGTAGACAGACACACACACGCACATAGCGGTCGCAAACTTAAGCACTCCCTTTAATAAAGGACAAAATTAACATTTTATAAACAGAAAAATCTACGGACCATTAATTAAAAAAATTATACAGAACCTTCAAGATTGAATATTTAAAATTTTTAAATCCATTTATTTTTATGATTCACCAATCTTCTTACTTCTTTACCTAGTCTAATTATGGTTTTTTATTATTTTGATACTCACAAAATAAGGATTCATTGAACTTGCTTGCATGCAAACATTTTTTTTCAATATTTTAATAAAATTATCATTTTAGTTGGATGTAAAATAATATAAAATAAATAATTTTTATTTTCGAAATTTGAAAATTTCTTTTGTGGAATAATTGTAATTATAAACTCTTGTACAATGACATGAAAAGATACACAGTTACTTCTTATTTCTCAAACCAAGTTGAGACGCATAATATCATATCACGGGTATATATATGTATCTAATTATTACATTCCTACGTCGAAATGAACGTGATTTTTGTAAATTTTTGGTAAAAAATACCGCTAAAACGGAGTTAAAAATTACTAGTATGTTCGCATTACTTTACAAAAGAAAAATCGAAAATATTTACTGTTCGAATTTTGATAATAACATATGTTCTAGATTAATTCCAGCTCATCGAAAACAATGCTATTGGTACAAAATCGATCGGTCGTGCTGTTCCTAAGATATCTGCTTCATCGAACTAGCTAGGTTTATCTATTATTAAGATAGACTCTCTGTCACGCAATGTCGGATTTAAAAAGCGCGGTATAAATTGTTACAGTCGACCGCTTTTTTATAAACCATGAATCTACCCTCCGCTACTCCATTGTGTACCAGGGATCACGCGTTTTTATCAATAGTTTAATATTTAAATTATCAAAAAATATATAGTTTTAAGGATGAAAGTGCTAAAAACAAAGACTATTTTAACACAATTGGGATGATGACTAAATTTTTTTTATCACTTCAGGTGAAGAATTCTCACTGCACGGATAGAAAAGTGAAGTTGGTTTTTGAAAATCATTAGAAGTACGCAAAATATGAAGTTTCAAAAATAATAATTAAAGAGGAAGACACTTTAAAAGTAACGTCATTGTTTAGTGTCATCATAGAAATTATAAAACTCTGTTTTGTAAGAAAGAGAGGGGCAACAATCTTTGAATGCCTATAATTTCTTCGTTTTTTAATCTAATTTAACTTTCAAATTTGTTATGGTATCAAATCTACTTTTACATTTTTATGGGTAATGTGGCATATTCGGCATCAGGCGATCCGATTTTAAGTTTTGGTACCTGGCATTACACTGTCCTCTATATATATTAAATAAAAAAACAGTTTGAATAAGTTAAAATTATTTATTTTTTTAAAAAAATACATATTTTATTTGACAATACTTTAAAATATAAAATTTTATTTTAAAATGTTCACCATGAAATATTTTACAGGCAGGAACAATTTTTTTTAAAAGCAGTCTGTATAACTTTTTAGTGATATTGCACATGACAAAAAACAGGTGTTAATTGTTACTATTTTATAATAAATTATACCATTAAGTAATTAGGCTTGCATTCCTTTATGATGCCAATTCCTGCTACCCAGCACGATTTGATACATATGTTTAATGGCATCATCATAACTGGTTAATATCATTTCCGAACGCAAGCTAAATACATTTATGTAATCAAATATCAATTCTTTTTTCAGCTATAAATAGTTATTTAAAAAAACCTTTTGTGTGAATAAAAAGAATGTACCTAGAAATCGCGATTAAAGTCTATCATGGCACCGCTTGGTGGTCACCGCTTTAAGCTTCGAGAGAGATAGATTGGGATTATTCAAGAGAGAGTTAGAACAATGCCATCATTTTCAAATAAATATGTTTGGTATCTATGGAAATATATGCCTTAACTCTCCCTTAATTGAGATGGAGCAGTGCCATTTATTTATAAATAGCGAAATTCAATTGTGAATAACATTTGATATACTTCATGGATTTAAAAGCTGCCATGGAATGCATGATTTGTACAATTTGTTAGGAAATAAATTTGTTTAATTAAATAATTGTTTTAATAAATACAACCAAATGCTCTCTATTATTACATCATCACATAATTTCGATTATTATTAAATAATCTTTGGCATCTTTATTTCTCACTTCGTTGAAATAAAAATAATTATATTATAGGTAAATAGTGATGTAGCATTTCGCATTAGTTTACGCAACCGCTCTTAGGAGTCAGACGTACTTCATTTCTATCTAAATTCAGGAGGGAAAAAAATTCAAAATTAAGCCGATCTAAAATTCACTCTTAAAAACATTGCCAGCTATCTTACCATTGATAATTATAACAAATCATTAAATATTTTGTTAAAAATATTTACTATGCAGATAGAATAACATCAACATATAAGTACTAACGTAAACGTTATTTTTGAAGTTTTTTTTTTATACATATATACATATTACAAATCTATATACATAGATTAATAATTAATACTGTTTTCTTAAAATGCAATTTTTTTATTATTATTAATCAAAATAAATTTTTTTAAGACACATAATTTGCTTTTTCTGTGTTTTGCAACTTCATGATAACGCTTGACGCTGGCTTTGAGTGTTAAATTAGGGTTTCACCTAGTTGAAAAAAATTGAGTTATGCTCAGCGTCAAATTGTAAAAATAAGCGATAAAAAAGTTTTTTAATATCGAAAGTCGATATCTCGATGTATACATACTAAAAATAATTTTCTAACTTAATTTTTAATAAAACACATGTTAATGATAAACTTCGAAGAGTTCCATTATTGTTAACTAACATTGTATGAAATGTTTTAATGTTGTTTTCCTCGGATAGCATAGCCTAAACTGACCACGTAATCTAACTTGAAGCTCAAACTTAGCGTCAAACGTCAGCATGAAAATATATCTAATAAACTCTAAAATATAACTATACACCTTCGCATACTCCGTATTCGAATAAAATATTTGGTCGAATAGGGTGTAGGCAACTAAATATGCAACCAAGATTCGTGAATCTTGAAATATCGGATACTTAATTACTTCATGTGCGAAGGAGTTTAAAAACAATAAAAAAAATTATTTGAAGCAATAATAATCGATAAGTACGACGATTGTGATGCAGAAACGAAAATATTATTAGCCCACTCAAATAAGGATTCGTTTATGATCTAATTTGGTTCGTACTTCGTTTTGATTCAACAAATTATCGATTTTTTGTCTGTTGCCACTCCAGTATAACTTTTTTTCTTTAAATAATAACGATTTTAAGTGATCGATAGTTTAAAAATAACAGAGTTTGTAATTTTTGAAAATTTTTCACTGAATCAATGGTCAATAGTTAATCATCGAGTTAAAATATTTCTTACGATTTTTAATAAATAAGTTATTATTATATATTTGGTGACTGAAAAATGATCACTTTTTGATATATTTTAAGCCACATTACGAGATTAACGTGTAAGTTAGTAGCTCGATTTATTAAATATTGATTCAATCCAAAAATAAAATGAGTAAAATTGTTTAATCTACTTCGGTTAAGAAATTCGATTTATTTTAACATGTTTATAGTTCTTGTTCAAATCGAATTTTTCAACTTGGTAGTATATTCATTAAACCTAATTATAAATTGAATATTTTAATTGTTTTAAAAAACGATAAGGATAATTTGCATAAAATATATAACGATAATATTTTCTTTTTTTGATGATTGAAGTACAAATTTGTTTTCTTGTAGCTTAAGAAAAACGACTTAAAACAATTCAAAACCACTAAAATTTTAAATAGTTTTAAATTGTTTGTCTGTTTACTAGATGTTTAGAAAAGAAATTTTTAATTTTTTCGTACAGTTCAGTGAAAAACTATATATATTACTATTAAAAAAATTCAAAAATTTAAATTGTTCTATATTTTTAATCGTAAAAAAGTGCATGAATTTCTAGTATCGCCGACGATTTAGAATTGTTAAAAATGATTGAACGATATGAAATTGAAAAACGATTAAACGTTTTTCTTAACCTGGGAGACTATTGCTTTTATAAAAAATTGAATAAAATACAAAAAATGTATTAGTTAAACAGAAATTTTTTTTTTAAATATAATATTACACACATTTAATAGTGAAAGCTCCAGTAATAGGAGTAAGTTGTACTGGCCTTTTTTATTAAAATTGTACTAATATCGGCTAATATTAAATATATAAATTAATAAGGGCCGGATTAACAAGTAGGCAGAATAGGCAGTTGCCTGGGGCCCCCGAAAAATGAAAAAGAAAATTTTCTTACAAACATAAAATTCTAGAGAGTGAAAGAAAAATATAATCAGAACTGAAAATAAATTTTACTCAAATAAATAAAACTCAAATGACCGCATTCAACTGACTGAAAGAGCTACAACGCGACTCGAGATGTTAGGTATACTTTGCATTGAGTCAGATTTATTGAACAAAATCGAAATGTAGAAAACGACATGTTTAAAATGTAGATAGTAATTTTATTGACATTATTACATTGTGACAATAAAATTTTTATGAAAGATATAAGTGTGTATTTTTTAATCGAAAAAAGAAGGGAACGGACGTGAAAAAAAGAGCCCCCAAATTGATGGTTGCCTAGGGCCTCGTTGAGGGTTAATCCGGCCCTGAAATTAATCTTATTGTTAGAAGTTATGTTAAGATTGTAAGCAAATCCGTTGCAACTAACTATGGCAATTATATGTATTGTAGTGGACTCCAGATGGATTTATAATCAGGCATACTTACAATCAGGGTACAGCCTTAAGGCATGTTCATAGACGATGCTATTATTTCGGTTATCAACAAGATTTTAAATTAATTATCACCATATTGTAAATCTCATTTTAGTAACAGTTCCTGAATCTACTCAAAGCTTTTTTTTTTAGTTTATGGCATATTTGACAGTAAAAAATAATTTTGTGAAAAATTATAAACTCATACAATGTCATAAGTTTGGATATCAGTTTAAAAAATATTCAATTTATAAATATATATAATAGGTTTATCTATTCATTTCTCAAAACTGAATGACTAGAAGAATCAAACGAAAAAATAAATCACAAAATAAATTACTTATCCTAATTTTCATTTTTATTATATCCTGGATTTGTTTGAGCACCACCAGCTGGATGATGGGTTAAACGTGGTTCACCATTTAACTCTCTTTGAATTTCATCTAAAGTTTTGCCCTTAGTTTCAGGGACTAATAAAAATACAAATATCGTACCAATTATAGACACTGTAGCAAATCCATAAAATGTGGCAGATTGACTAGTTGCATCTGATAATGGCTGGTAAAATTTGGTAACAAAAAATGCTAAAACCCAATTAAATGTACATGCCGTTGATGTAAGAGTACTTTTTAATTCTTTGGGTACAACTTCACCCACCATCATCCATGGAATGGGCCCAAATCCAAGTGAAAATAATATTATGAACAATGATAGTGCTAAAATCGGTAACCATGACACGGATGTTTTATTTTCTTCAGTTAGATTGAAATAAACGGCTAGGAGAATACTACAAATAGCCATAACTATATCGGATGCTAGCAACAGAATTTTTCTACCTAATTTTTCGACAACGATTGATGCAATAAATGTTGCAATTACTTGCATGACTCCAACAATTATTACGGCATAGTCGGGTTTAATACCGACACCGGCTTCTTTAAATATATTACCAGCATAAAAAATGACAGCATTTACACCACTGAACTGTTGGAATAACATTAAGCCAAATGAAATCAAAACTGCTTTCTGTGCTCCTTTTGTTTTTAAAATTTGAGTTCGAGAAGTATAACCTGAACTTGAATCCTCATTTGCAGCAATCATATCTTGCAATTCAAGCTCAACATTGTAATGTGGTCCCCGAAAGAATGTTAATGATTTACGTGCATCTTCAATTTTTCCTTTTTTGACGTAATAAACTGGTGTTTCTGGTTGGAAGAAGAATACCAAAACAAAGATGAAAGGAATAATTAAGCAACATAATGTTAAATCTGAAACGCTTAGAAATGCACCAGCCACGTAATCGAAAAGTATACCAACTGTAACCATCAATTGGAAATAACTTCCTAAAGTACCACGTATTTCTTTTTGTGCGATTTCTGATGTATACAATGGAGCACTTACACAGAATGCACCACCCGCTAGACCAGTTAAAAATCGTCCAAAATATAGCATTAATACAGATTCAGCCCAATATATTAAGCACCAGCCAATTGTAAACGGAATAATTAACAGGAGCATAGTAATTTTTCTACCAATCACATCCATTACGAGTGCAATTGGAAAACATATTACTGCCGCTCCTAAGCACATTAAACCTCCTACCCAACTAAATTCATCATCAGTCACAGTAAATCCTAAATCTCCATTGTCGACAATTTGTGTTTTTGTGGGTGATGTCCAACTTAAAACAGTACCAGCGGCAAGAGCACCCATTGTAACTAAAACATTATAAAAATTGACATTTAATAAAGATTCGTAAATTTTAAATTCTAATGAAGGTTTGTGCATGTAAGCTTTATTTTGAGAAAAAGTTTATAATCATTCAAAGCGTTTTTCGCGTTTTCTTTTTTGAAAGAAGTGAAGTTTAGTTGGCATTTGTCGAAGATAAGAAGCTTTTATTATGTAGCACTATAGAAAGTAAATTTTAATGATAAACAAATTTTTTCCCGAGTCATCTATGCGTAGAATAAATAAATAAACGCTTAATGTATTCAAATCTAAAATATTAAAAAAATTGAAATTATGTTTTTATAATTTTGAGCGCCTCAAGCTCACTTAAAGTTCTCTTATTAGTGATTATCGGTGAAAAATTATTATCTTAGACCATTATTATACAAAATGAAAGCTTTTTTTTAAAAATGTTTTTACATAGGGAAGTTTAATTAACCGAATTAAATCTGTGAATTTATTTTTTTCTGTAAATTTAACGCGGACAAAATCGTATAAGAAAACAAAAGGTAATGGCAGTGGCTAGAAGTTACAAAAAACTACGGAGTCTTAATCGTTCTCTCTAGATAAATTTCGGTTTTTGCCCCAATTTCCTAGATCAGTTTTTTGTATTTTATAAATACGTATTTCGACTACCATGTAGTCATCATCGGTAAGAATTAGCTAGTCGTGATTACTCTTATTATGAATGTTAGTCTTTGCTAATTTGGTGGCGGACTGCACAGTAATTTGGTGCAGAGTTCTCATTTATTATCTTCGATAATATTTATATTCTCTCTAGATGTTTAGCATTCTATAAATAATTTTTGAAGTAAAGAAAGCACGATTTGTGGAGTGTTAAATAACTTATTTATACGTCATCATTTTTTGTATCTTCTAACTACACCAACAACTAATAGGAAACAGACTGAAACAGTTCGTTTCAGCTGGGCTGAATATTTAAACCATAATTAAGAATTACCTGCAATGGCAGCAGTATATTGCGTAAGTTGTCGAGCTTGTCCATATCCAACTCCAGATTCTGACACTAATGTTAAACTACTAACCCCCAATTTTTCACCCTCTTTCGGCATATTTTCAGATGTGCTTGCTTCCTAAAAATAAAACAAACAAAAAAGTTTATAATTAAAGTTAAAAAAGTATTTAAAAAATAAATCTACCGCATATTCGATGTCCGAAAGCAAATTATCATCGCTTGATGCATCTAAAAGTCTTTCTTGTTCTTCACTCATTTTTATAATAAATTAAAACTTGTGTTTCAACAAGTCAATAAAATAATATGGCTTTAGATTAAAAATAATTCAATTTTATATAAATAAGATAAAATGCCAATATTATTGTTTATTTATTTTGCATTACATATTCTGACAATTGATCTGACATATCTTTAGCTTAATCAGCTGGTATACCTCCTCTTTATTTATTTTATTGTTTTGATAAAGGATGAAAAATAACTACCATACTACTATGGAGTGCAGAGATACCTCTCTATGGGTACCTTTACACTTCATACGTATATACTGCCATCACTATGGTAACCGTATATGCAAAAGGTTTTGCAAATATTTTACTCAAGTTGCCTATACTGAAGAAGTATACTTTTCTTTATTAACAATTTCCAAATAACGGAAAATGTATTAAAAAGACTTTGTAGGTTCAAGATCATCGTCAATTAATACATAAAATATAATCAATATGCAATTAATTGTGTAGATTATAATTGAATTGTTTACTAGCTGTAAAATAATTAATATCAACATGATTTAATCTAATTGCAATATTATTTTAACACATTAAATGAGTTTAATTACAATTTAATTTGTGTTTGTTTTAACTTTATTAAAATTAATGGAAATATTCACAAAGCAATCAAAATATTTATTAATATTTCCGTAAATATAATTTTAACACGATTTAAACCTCAATTAATATGCAATTATAAATTTTTAGTAAATATTGTAATTAAAGTTAATCGGGAATGTTGGCGATATCGGTGATACTGATATGATCAACAGGGTGAACTCATGGAGGCTGTATTTGGTAAAATATTATTGAAAAAGATTTCGCTCGGAAGTATTCTCTTTGGAAATAGCCGTCGATGAATGTTTAAATAAACAAAAAAAGTTTATTATACATTTAAAACTTTAATTAGGTAATATCTTTCAGAAGATAAGATTAGCGCCAACTTCAAAATTCATATAAAATTTATTGATTAAAGTCTTTCATAAAAAGATTTATTATGTATATCACCTTGCGTTTGAGATTTTGATACAAAATTTTAAAATCACATAATAGGTGTTACATTGATTCTGTTGTAAGATTAGGATTTTCAGTACTGCAAGATTTAAAATAACATAATCCCATTATGCTGCCTAGAAGTGCATGAGTTCGTGGTGCAAATGTTTCTATTTGTCAATAAACAATAAATTTTTAATTCATTGAAACAATTACGATCAATGTTAAAGTTCACTTAAAAAATTAGTAAACAGGCAACTTGTGTGACATAAATGTTAAGTGTTTGTCAAATAATCGAAAACTATTATACATGTATAACGTATTCGTAATTCAAGTTGCCTATTTATTAATATTGTTAGTAAACTTTAACATTAATCGTTTCATTGAATTAATAATTTATTGTTTATTAACAAATGCAAACATTTGCATCACTAACTAACTCATGCCTTACTAATGATATTTGACACCTTAGAAACACATTCCATGAGGTTTTAGCGAAATGAGAGCGATTTCTTTCATTTTTCTTTATTTGTAACATTTTTTACTTTGCTATTTAGTCTGCAAATGATACTAAAGGAACACAATCTCAATTTTATTTAAAATAATGCCACTTACTTGACTTTAGCTTGCCGTGTTTAAAACTTTAATAAAACATTAGTAACTTCTATGAAATTTAGTAGGTATCTAATTAGAACTCAAAATAAGTTTTATAGTATCTTCAAACACTTATTATACAAATAATCATTCGTTTTGTATTGTGGTATTTGCTGTTTTCATAGACTTATTCTGAACAGTTAATTAAGAATAAAATTTTTATCTTAAGTACTTTTATTATTATAAGTGTTCGATAGTAATTTAATTAAAAAATTTATTCCATTTTTTTATTGTTACTGTAAAAGTTGCATAATAATTTGATATTTTATTCTTCTAATTACAAATTTTTAAATATTAATTAGTAGTTTTCAAAATAGTTTATTAATTTTTTACAGTTATTAGCTTAATTTATTTACAAAGATTTTTCAAAAATATTAGCCAAGTAATTGAATTATAATATATCTACTCTCGTGCCTATCGACACAAAAGTAAAAACATTCTACGGCTAATGGTTTCTATCGACACCAGGGTAAAAAACATTCTATGGCTAATGGTTTTCGACCGATTACTGAAGTTTAGCAACATTGGGCAGGGTCGGTACTTCAATGGATTAACTCGAAAAGTGGTCGATAAATCTACTATTAAATTTTCTTTTTATTCTTACGGGAACAAATATTTAAAAATAACTGAAAAAAGGGATGGAAGTTATATAAATGTCACATGTGTTTCTAGAATATCCTACTCCTCTAATAACCAATATCGGACAAAGCGAAACGTGACCGGGTTAAGCTAGTATGTTAATAATTTCAACTTTCAAATTATAAAATTTTAATTATTCATACTTTAATTATTTTAAAAATTTAAAAAAAAAACCAACTTATTCTAAAATTTTAAGTGTTCACTTCTGTCGACAGGCCTTATGACTGCCTTATTTTTAAGGGATTGTGATGACATCTACTTGTGCACCTTTCCTTGTGGACTTTTTTTACTAGTCTAAGAGCTGAGTGACATTTTTGAACAGGTATTTGAGGCACCTTGAAAACTGAATACAAAGTGAGGCAATTTTCATATCCTCAATTTTATGTTTGAGAAGTTTAAAAATCAAGAAGCCAGATTATTTTATCGGTTTTAACACCCAGCTTGGCAGTTTCAAAATTGATGAATCACGAGTGCGAGTGTGAGAGACAATATTATATTTGAGGATATAATTTTTGCCTTGATAATTTTTAAGATATAATAAGTATTAGACAAGTTTTCAGCGGGCCTCAAATACCTGCTAAAAATTTCAAAAATCATTGGGTATAGAATCTTGAAATTTTTATCCCGGAATCTCCGAATATTGACTAATTTATAAGCGTACAAGGAAGTCATGTCAGTCATATGACTCCAATCCTAATAAGATTTATTTATCATAATAAAAGAGCGTAAAATATATGGCTATTAAACTTAACCTTGGTAGAAAACAATTTATTTATCAGTCGTAATTTACCTACATAAATTAAACATTTAGCATAATTGGACCAAATTATTTAATGTTTTTTTAAATAAAAACAATTCTACAAACGAATTGGAAAGTTTTGTCTGCAATTTAGTGTAGAGGTAGACCATAGTGGCATGTGTTCGGAAAAAAACTCATGAACAGAGGACCTCCACAAAAAAAAAATTTTCGTCACATTTAATATTTCTTACTGTTTTTGACTGTTTTTATTGGAATAGAATTTTTGATTAGTGTGAACAAAATGAAATGTCTTTAAAAATTTTTTTAAAATATGATATGAGAATTTGCTACCCCCAAAAGTCACATCGTAGATATTAACTCAACTTACATACCAAATTTTAACAGTCTAACTCACTTTGGAAATACTAAATGTAGCATTGGTACTGAAATTTTTCTAAAAGTCGTAACTGCCAGGCAAGACATTTCTTGTCTTGAATGGTTGAAAATAGAAATATGTTTGGAAGATACATTCCTCATATCTTGAAAGCACATTTAAATCAGCTTAATACTAAACCATAGCAAAAATGTTAAAAAAATAAATTACACTTTAGCATTTTTTTAAATATTACACAAATCATTAAGAATTCTATTTGTAGGTATATAACTAATTATCTTTTCTCGCCAGCAACAATGAAAGAAAAATCAATAATTGTAAGTAATTTCCACGAAAATATGATGAATTTGATTAAAAAACAACAAAAATGATTTTAACCTTCATTTGAATCAAGTGTAAAGGTTGTATCACACTAGATCTAGAATATCTATTTTATTCTAGATATGGTGCAGTTGGGGTTTCTGCATAGATAGATCATTTGACTGCTTTAGACAGCACAAGATTGGAACCTAATCTAGGCACATCCATGATCTCGCTGAAAGTGCAGGATGTGAACTTAATTTAGACACAGTCGATGGTCTCACATGCATGTTTTCAAAGAACATTCACGGCGTTGGCGGTAGGTCCCAGAAGATAAATATGTACTTATAAAAACTAAAGCTAAACTTCTTATAACATCCCTTGCCGTAAACGAGCAGGTGTTTTTTGGGTTTCCATTTCTCCGTAAGGAAAACTTAGCAACTCTATATTCTTATACCTTGATAGGGAAAAATAAAAATTTTACACAAAACTTATTGAGTACCATTTTAGCCTCGATAAGAAAAGAAGGATGTTATAAGAAGTTTTAAGCTTTTGTTTGTGTATTTATCTTCTCGGGAATGGATTAATCGATTTCAACGATTTTCTTTATTTATTTGAGGGCTGATTTGATCGGCATGATTTTTAACCATATTATTATTTATATTCTTAACCTCATTATATAGGAATTTCAAAATAATGTGGAAGCGCGAAGAAGACTTAAATATTAGAAATTCTATAATGATATCTACTGGCGCTCCTGAGCCTCCATAATACAAATAAAATAATAATTTGTATAATTCGACACAAAAGGTTTTTTATTTTATGTCGGAGGTTTAATAAATTTTGCAAATATCATTGAACTGTATATTTTATCGAAAGAAATATATTGTTAAACTATAATGAATATTATTGAATGAATAGTTACGTATTAATATTTTGATAGCACACTGGCACGCACTTGTTACATTAATATCGCGTATACTAACAATGTATAAGAAACTAGCCGATTTCCGCTCGCTTCGTTGGAAAATTCTTATTTTATAGCTATATATTACTAAGCGATACTCTCCATTCCCTTAGACATCGAATAGACTTTCAACCTGCGTTGGTTTTCGGCATCAGAGTTCGCGTTTTTTTCGATATATGGCATAAATATTTAAAGTTACCATATTATAAGGAGATCAAAGGAGGGCCAAGAAGACTTTCCGAAGAACGATGGTGAAGCTCACCACACTCGCAATATAATATCTATATCTGACGGTAAAAAAAAAAATTGCAGTCGTGGGACCCTCGTTAGGAACGAAGTTCCTTACAAAGCTATACGAAGTAGACGAACATAATTATAGTACGTGAATTTTTCCATTTTTGTACTATTTACATCTACATCCAAATCTAGTTATACTAAAAAAAAAAGCAAAATTCGGGTACTATAATAAATACAAATAATAGAAAGTAGGTGACATTTCGTGGTTGCCATTAATATGGCACACACACACAAAGCATATCTCACATTGTTACGTGACAGAAAATATATTTTGTGAATTCGATCTTAATCGTTCAAGTCGTTCAGAAGTTACACGACAACAGGCGCACCAACAAGTATATGTATATATTACTAGCAACCGCCCGCTTCGCTAGGCAATTTCAATTTTAAAAACAAAAACTACAGCTTTATAGCCTTCACTTCTCTTGCCAAAACTTATTCCACCTTTCACTCAAAATTCCATGAGTTTTCCTATTTTTTTTTTGAAAAAAAATACTCGCTGATAACGTAGCTTTCTAATTGTGCAATTTTTTAAAAATCGGTTCAGTTATTTTTTGAGTTTATCCATTACAAATAAACATACAAACATACAAAAAATCAAATCTTTTCTCTTTATTTACTTAGTTATTTAGAAGTTTAGATAAAAAATTTCTGGTGAAAAAAGTTTACACTATCGATCCAAGATGTAATATTTTCGTAATGATCACGCAAAATAATATAAAAGAAAAAATAGTATTAAATTTTCCGAATAGGTATATTAAGTTTTTTGTGTGAAATCAATATTAAATACATTCTGGCTATAAAGTTAAACACTGAGTAGAAAGTTAAGAAAAACTGGATATGCAATTACCAATTTTCCACTTGTCATGTTAGCATTAACGCAATCAGTGATCTAGAAAATCCCTTAGCATGAATTTTACTCCTTTTTTGAAGTTTATTTTCGTTAAAAATAGCAAATATTATCCTTTAATAATCAGCCATATTGGATCCAACATTTTAAACTTTTAAAAGCACACTCTTTAAGGAGGCTCCCTCACCAGTAATAGAAAAAATAAATTAGTAGAAAATGAGTCAAATTTTTAGTATGTTGTAGTTAACGATACATATTATTAAATCAAAAAAAAAAATTGGGTATCTTATCGATCAATTAAGAGAGTTTTTATTAATTAAAAATACACTAAATAACATACCATCCTCATATCATGCTATGTTATTTAGTGTATTTTTAATTAATTAATTACTCTCTTAATTGATCGATAAGATACCCAACTTTTTTTTTGATTTAATAATATGTATCGTTAACTACAACATACTAAAAATTTGGATCATTTTCTACTAATTTATTTTTTTCTATTACTGCAGGTGAGGGAACTTCCTTAAGTATATAGATTCTGAATTAGAGTTATTTCCGAGTAGTTTAAGACCAAAATCAAATCGATTCGTCAATTTCCTACAAAATCGGGTGTGTGAAACCTAAAAAAAGTATTATAGTATATAGGAGCTCGCAACGTTTTGGAGAGAGAATTTTATTATTGCCCAAGCTCTAACATTAGGAGCAAGGGAAACATCATATCATAAAATCAGCAATAATAAAATTCTTTTTGAGCCGACGTTGCGAGCTCCTGTACCATTATATTTAAGTAATAAAACTTAATGATTTTATTCACCTAGACCTAGACATACAAAAAGTGGATGTTAATGAAAATTTAACCTTCACCTTAATGTTTCAAACAATTTCTACGCCTAGACAGTACAGGATTGGGTGGTTGATTTTTACATGATCATGAATCGTGTAATAAAAAATACAATACAATAATTATGTTTACATTAAACACGTTTTTTTCTAGTTGGTTTATGCGGCATACATTAAAATGTAATTTATAAAGTGCGATTTAAGGAAGTACAAGCAGGGCAATAAGATTAAGATTAAGGCTTGGAATTTTTTTTTGAATCAAATATTCAACTTTGATGATGAATTTGGACGAAAAGTAAGAATCAAATTTTTCGATATTTGGCTTAGTTTAATTTCCTAAATACCAAAGACTAAATATACTGTCCCACAAAGAAAAAAATGACGCACTTAAAAAAAATTTAAAATTTTCTCGAAATTTCAAACAGGTATATCTCGACGAAAAATGAATGGATCTTAATGAAATACAAATCACGATAGCTTGGAATTTCTAGTTTTTGGTAAAAATTGTAAAAGCATGCACAGGATGCAAAAGTATATTTATAAAAGAAATTAAGCATGTGCAATCGAAAGCTTGTTTATTTCTCTTTAAAATTCGTTTAAATTGATGTTTATACGAGCTTCTTACATCGAGTTATTCGCCGACAAAGTAAAATAGACATTTTTAACATTAAACTTCCGTATCTCCTCAAATAATGATGTTTCAGAAATAAACCTGAACTAATTCGAAAGATTAAACCTTTATGTTTTTGAAACAAAAACTAAAAAAAATTATTCCTTATCGCTTTGTTACGAGGTGTGAAATGGTGGAAAAAATTTTTCTAATTATTTATGAACTTTGAACGAATGCACGCGGTCCTACGGTAGTATAATATAAAACCACTTGAAGTTATGCACGTGGTTTTTTTCTTGTTTTTATCTAAGGAATTTCATATTAAATTTTTGTACAATGTTAAGGCTGAAAATATTCTATATATGTATTGAAAGAATAAAAGAGTGCTTCTGTATAAATAATACCTATTTACCTATATGTTGTTGTTAATAATAATATATAATTAAAATTAGATTAGGTATTGTTTATACAAAATAAGTTTCTATACATGTTTTAACTAGAAATATGCATATTTATTTAAAAATATACGTTTTATTTCCGGAAAATGATAATATTTTAAAATTCCTTATAAATTTCTTAAAAATTTCGAAGTTTAAACTAATTTATAAATGATTTATATGAATCTATATGGAAGACAATCTTGGAAACATAAACCTTGTTTAAAGTCTTGTTTTTTACATTCAATTCTGAAGATATGATATTTCTCGATATAATTGGGAGAATGTTTTGTAATAAAGAACTAAAAGAGTTGGGTCCATAATTAATCAAAAATTTGATGCTTCTTTTACCCTGCTTTTTTGGAGGATTGAGAAAGACAAATTTGATAATAAAAATAAAGTAGGTCTTATAAACCATAACTCGAATGTCGAATTTATGGAAGTGTAAGGTTTTTCGATATTCTAAAGTTGTCAAAAGATAATAACAACACAATTATACATTAAAATATGGCCGAAAATTTCTAAAAACTTCTATAATCTTCCTGCTATTTTCCAACTATCTTATTGTGTTGTCATTCTTTCACCATTCAGTATTTAAAATTATAAAATTTTCCTCTAAAAAACCTTTATAGGAAAAATACTTTAAATAGAAATCAATAGTTCAATGGCCATTAAAATGTCTGTATATGTTTTATTGAAATTTTTTCCTTCTTGTTTGCAAACTACATTGTTTATATTGCACAAATAATCTTCCTTCCCTGTACACTCAAATTAAAAAAAACTGATATGAAATGAATTTTAACAAACATATGATATAATAAATACTTCGAAACTAAATCTGTATATAATATTACGCATTTCGAAAAGTTTTTCGTGATATTGATAGTATTGGAGTCAAAGTTTGCGTATCACAAAAAAAAAATTTTTTTAAGGTATAAAATAACCACCACTTTTGTACAGGTTTTTCGCAAAATTTCACAAATAATGATATTTATGGGGTTTAACCTCCGTTTTTCTGATATATACGCCTATAACAGAGGCCACCCACATCATTATTTGTTAATCTTGTTTTATTTATAAACATATTTACAATTACATTTTGATGTGAATGGAGTCGGTTACTTCGTTCTTATCCAAGCGACGACAATGTGATCAATTCTACCGCCCTCATTAATCATAACTGTTCACACTGCCGCTGCCTGGATTCGAACCAGCAACCTAAATCATATATTAATCATAAAATTCCACAAAAGTGTAAAGATAAATTTTACCAAAACCTATCATTTTCTTGTCTTTTGGTGTAGCTAATAGCGAATTTCCGAAGGAAATGGAACTATTGCTTTTGAACTGATGATGGAATTTTGGGAAAATTTGTTCAAATGTCCATCTAGCCTAACTAATAGATGTATGTATATGTATCTATACATTTATGTGTCTGTACCATCTCTAGCGGTCGTAATTTAAGGGTTTTGGTATTTGAAAGATCAAGTTCCTTAATGAGAAAAATCAACAGACAAACAAGTGGTTCGGGGATACGCAAAGTAAGCAAAAAATACTCTTGTGATTTTTCTAGACGTTTAGTTTTGGAAATAAAAATTCTTGCAAAACTAAAAATGCAATTTTCTATTTTAAGAAAAATGTGTTAGTTTTTCAATCTGAGGGAATTCGCTTAACAACGCAGCCCCTGTACTATGAATTTTCTTTGTATTTGCAATAAATTTTATGTTGTTGCTGTGGACCATAAACATAAAAGTAGCTCCAACTTGATTGTTATATTTTAAGTTGCGCTTGGTTCTATTTCATTGGACGGGACAGTGCATAAGTAGCAATACTATTGAGATGTTTACTTATGTTTAAAAGTCGTTCACATCTTTCTCATAATTATAAGAGGCAATGATCTCTTATTGAACTGAATTCTCATTGCCACGAGCACAACCATGTAGGTACATTGCATTTTGCAATACTTGCATACTTGCTATTTTATTCAGAATATATATTACACTCTATACAGGGTGCTTCAAGTTATACTAGTGGGACTTCATCAAATGGCCGACAATTTTTCAATGCTTTTTTACCCAGTAAAAGCACCCTTTTCTAGATACAGGGTGTTGAAATTTTTAAAAGGATTATTTTGTAAATATTTTCACAAGTCACGTATGGGACATTAATGTATTTGTAATAAAGTCAGTGACGTTAGACATTTTTCTCGAGACGTGGTGCTGGCTGCAAAGTTATAGTTCTATCGCTGATCTTTTACTTATACAGTCAAATTTCCAATTTCGCTTAGTAGGCGTTTTGCAAATTTTCCCAAAAATATCCTTTTTACATACGCTGTATATATGAAATATATATCAAGGTATATTAAATTTAGTTCCAAATTTATAACGCTTAGAAATATTGATGATACGAACAAAATTTTGGTATTGATGTTCATAAAATCACTTAATTAGTCCATTTCCGCTTATCTGCCCGTCGATCTATCAGCACGATAACTCAAAAACGAAACGAAATATCAAGTTAAAATTTTTAGAGCGTGCTCATGACGTAAAAAGTTAGTTTGAATTCGTAAATGAGCTGCATAGGTAAATTGGGTCTTGGGTCGGTTGGACCCATCTTGTAAACCGTACAAGATAGAATAAAAGTTTAAATGTAAAAAATATTCCTTATAAAAAATAAATTGTTTGAAACATTTTTTTCGTAAACACCATTGTTTCCCCGCGAAGGCAAAACTTAAGTATTGGGAAAAAAATAATAAACACGAAAAACAAAATTTCTAGAAAAAAGGTACTTTCGAAAATATTGATATTCAATACTGGTTATACAGAGCATTTCAACAATTTACTCTTTCAATTAATCAATTTCGCTGGTTTTTTCAAAATTCCAACATCCTATATCCGGAAGAGGATACTTTTCTTGCTAAAAGTGTATTGAGAAATTGTCATTATTTTAACGTTATCTGCCATTTGACGAAGTTCTGCTGATATAACTTGGAGCACCCTGTATAATACAATATAACTGCGATTTTAACCGATTTTTTTTAAAGGTATAATTTTAAGAGACCTGATTAAATTACTTTGTATATGATAATTTCACTGCCTTCGTTAAGTCTTTGTCGGGGAAATTATTGTTAAAAATTGGTTCTCATATCTCATCAGAGCATTTTATATAATTTACATGCACAATTTTTGGTTCTCATAATGCTAACTAAGACTTATATTTGTATTTTTCATGGCCCTTATTGAATAATAATTACGAAATGGGCGGTAAATAACATTGTAACTGTAAATAACGCTGCAATTGATTCTACAAAAGCTATATTAAAAATTAAATAACGTTAATAAACGTTCTTCAATAATTTAAGCTGAAAATCCGGGAAAAAAGTCTAAAACACAAGTTTCTTTTTTTTGGGCATGTAGGAACATTTTTGTTATATAATTTGAATGTTCTATATTAAATAAATTACTAAAATTGTTAAGTTAGAATGTCCGTTATAATCTAATTCATAAAAATATGCTCATATATCTTAGACTCACCTTATTAAAATTTACCGCTTAGGAATAAACGGGCTAGAGAAATAATATTAATATTTAATTTTGATCATTTTGTATTTGTATATCATATCTGTAATAAAATTGCCTAGAAATAAAAAGAAAGTAAATTACTCACTTATATATTATTTATCTAGTCTTTGTCTAGCCACGGATACCGCACTGCTGAATTCCGCAAGGGTCAAGCTAGTATACGTATATTATATGTCACATCAAACGTGTTATTGTACTTAATACTTAGACATTGTATGTATACATATACCTACAAGAGATTCTACTAAAATGGTCCATACTGTGCATTCAACTTTAGAATATAGTCATTACAACGCTTCAACGATATCTTCCATCTATTGAGGAAAAAAAATCGACCACCCAAGTGATTGCTTAACGATCAATGTTTCCGGGTAAGATATCCAGTCAGACTCGATTGAGCGAAGTACATACAGTAGAGATGTCTGCAGAATTTTTAATTTAGATGTATAGTTAAAAATTTTGAATTCTTTTTTTTGTAACTGGTTGTTACATCTCTGTATTCAATGGAATAATTGAGCTACCAGTTCAGGTTACAAGAATTTTGTTCATTTACCACGATGTAGTACTACATTGAGTTTAAGCAGAAAAAGATAGCATTATTACAGTGTTAAAGGATTATAATTTCAACTACACTTAGTGTAAATAGTGTAAATTATGATACGAAAAGAACATATTCCAGTAGTTAGTAATATATAAATTTTTTTTCCTCTACAAGACATCTTGTCTTGCGATTTAATTGGATGTGGGTATTTCATGTGTACTCTTAAGTATTTAACATACTTCACTGTACGTGTCACGGATCATTAGTTAAATTAGTTAGAAAAATGTGCCCCATAAATTTCCCAGTTATTACAAGTAAATTATTAAAGTCGTAAATATCTTCTTAAATATTTGTAAGCAATGTTTAAAAAATTAGTTATTTAGTTATTTTAAATAAATTTTATGTTAAGATCTTGTAAAGTCATGAATCAGAGTAAAAGTACCAATAAATGTATTTTAAGGTAAACCATCGTACGAATTCGGCATTATAAGTTTTCTCATACTCAAAAATTGAGCGTAAATAGGTAATGTATGTTTGCTATTAAAATGTGTAGTTTAAAATGACAACAACAACAAAAACAATTATGAAAATGAGATTGTGGTAAATAAATTACCGGAAATAATTTATTTTAAATCAAATTAATAATTTTTCATCATTAAATACGTATATAAAAAACTTATAATATAAGAAACAGATTGTAATATAATTGAAAATTATTATAAAAATAATTTTTTTTTATACAACACTTGGTTAATTAATTAAATCACTTAATTAAATAATTGCTTTATATAAGTCTTTAAATAATTACTATGTTATCTAATATGACAAAGAGATAAAATTTGTTTGTTTTGTTTGTTATATTAAGTAAGGAATAGTCTCTAAAACTACTGGATCGATTATGATGATTAATTAAGTGTTCTAAAATTTTTAAAATGGCGGTTGCCGCTTTTATCGAGTAACTCTTAAACTACTAGTTAAAAAATTTTGCGGCTGTGATATTTTTAGATCAGAACGATCTGAAGAACATTTGGGGGGCGGTTTGAGAAAGTTTTACAGAAAGCCATTTTCCTAGTTATATACTAAAAGTATAATATATAATAATCGTAGCTTTAATCGCTCGTAGCTCAAAAACTACTCGTTTATGGCCGTGAGAGCTTTTGATCAGAATGATCAAAAAAACATTTTAGGGTGGGTTAAAAAAAGTTTCACAGAAAGCCCTTTTCCTATCTAATATTACGGGGTCATTTTCAATGTAAAATATGTATACAATCCATAGACTTATATGCCCATCTATACAATTATACAAATAAAGAAGTGTGTCGTTACTATGGTAATACCCTGAAATAAAACTCATGCACGAAGCAAATACAGAAAAAAATATATTTATTAGTTTTTTGAATTGTTTAAAACTTTCAGTAATAATTTTTTAGCCTCTGTATTTATATGACATCATTTGCAAAAAAGAAAATATTACTGATTGATGGTGGTAATTTAAAAAAAAGAAAAATGATATTGACATTGAAATAACAATGTAAAGTTCAACTAATTAATTTGTTTATATGTTTATACGTATAATATACATTTGCATACATTGTTAATGAATCATCATTTATGTATTTTATCGGTAGTTGAATCATAATACTATTGTAATAATTTACTATATGAACAAGATAATTGGCACACCTCTGGTGATTAATAAATCGAACTATATTTATTTTGTAATATTTATTACAATATTAAATCAAGGAAAATGACCCCGTCAATTTTGTGTTTTTTTTTATTCCGAAAAGATAATAATTG
Source organism: Chrysoperla carnea (assembly GCF_905475395.1). Taxonomy (NCBI): domain Eukaryota; kingdom Metazoa; phylum Arthropoda; class Insecta; order Neuroptera; family Chrysopidae; genus Chrysoperla; species Chrysoperla carnea. The sequence continues at coordinate 44,143,554 of NC_058340.1, read as the reverse complement.
AATATTCTATGTGTATCCCAGTTTATTCACTATTTACACTGCGAATAATCGCCAAGAATAGTTTATCACTGTAATAACACTACCCTTTTCTTCCTGCAATGAGTGTTGTACAGAACTGCATATAGTTTATTAAAAAAGTGACGATTGTTATTACTAATTATAAGGAGCCTATAACTTTTTTATTGATAAATATTTTTGTTTAAGTTTTGTTTTGCTTCAGAAAGTCGGAATATTGAAGATCCCATTATTTTAACCCCGACTATACAATGACCAGGGCTATGTGTTTGACCCATATGTATGTATGCATGTTCATCTGTTCAGACCTAGCTTCTAAACTGCTTAGCATAATTTGACAAATGAGGTATCGTTAGAAGCGTCTTGATTACCCGATGATTATAGGCTATCCGGTGTTGCATTAAATTGAATATAGCGCCCTCTAGCGGATATAAAGCTATGATAGTACTTTTCAAATATATATATATGCTGCAAAATGGTTTAAATAAAATAAAGTTCGAAAACTAAAACCCCGACAATCACAGAAACGCGCTGTTAAAAGTATGAAAACAAGAAAATATTTTCATCTGAAATGGTTATGATAAGTAAAATTGTCATTACAGTCATGGGACCCCTATTCGGTCCAATGGAAAACTGTTTAATCTTAGAGATACCCCCGACTGTAATGACGATTTTACTTATCTTTCAATTTCAGATGAAAAGGTAGTTTTTGGAATTTTTGTATATTGGAAAATACTCCATTAATAATTAGAATCATCCCTGTATTATGAAACCCCAAGAGCTTACAGGACGTCTTTTTTAAGTTACAGGAAGTCAAAGTATCTCAGATAAAGATAAAGTTAAAATATGCTTGAAACTCGATCAATAAATCAAATCGGGTATATGCTTCAAAAAAAGGAGACTCTTGTTGTATATACTTAAAAAACTATTTTTTCCCAAATTTGCAAAAATTTTTATGGTGTGTGACTTTCCAAAAGGATTCCACGAGCCACGAGGTTCTTTGTAAGGTTATTGTTTTCCACATACTTGTATAAAATCTCTGACGTTAAAAAAAATCATATCAGAATATATCCTTGGAAGTGTAATTCCCTATATTAATATTTAAAATGTCCCGTGCTCATATATCCGTGACTTCCAAAGAATACACAATATTTTAAAAAAAGTAAGCTTTATATTACAAAAAATAAATATATTAATTTCATTTTTTCTTAAAATAAGACGGCAAGCAAATCATTCAGATGGAAAATATCAATGTTTTTTTTACTACTTATATTCAATATAGTGTATAAATTTACTGATTCTATTTTTAGAGATTTTTTTTTATTAGTACATTTAATTTATTTCTATGTCTTCGGAATACTCAGAATAATCATGCAGTAAATTATTAAGAAATAATATGTAAGTGAATTGTTATCGAAATTTTATCTAATTTCTTTTGTGTAGGATGCTTATTAATATGTGGCCTAATTTAATTAACTCTAAAGAAACGAGTATCGATTATGAGTAGGTAAATCGGTATTGAATAACGTAGTATACGCGGCTCTCAAGGAGACCTTCGCTTGAAACATAATATTCTATCTTATATTAGACGAGACGAAATTTCTAAAGTAAAATGGATCGTGATGCGGTTTTTTGCATTAGGTTCTAGAAGGTATTTATAACCTTTGTGAACATTGCAAATTATGGTGAGATAATATTCCTCGTTTGTGCATTAAAAAGTGAATTTTTGTACATTTTTTGAACATTTAACATATAGTAAGTAAATAATGAATAGAAAATGAATTTTTTCAAGTTTTTTTAAATAGATATTCTTACGTTTCATGATTATTACAAGCTTTTTATAAAATATGTTCTGCTTTTCAGAATGCCCATGCAGGTCCTCAGGTACTCCGAGGAATTTTTTTTTTTAACATTGGATTCGTGTTCAGCGACCCCAAAAACCCCCGAGTAAGCAATTTTAGTCCATTTTTTAAATTATTTAATCACAATTTACAATGTTTACAAAGTTTAAGAAATTTTCGCGATTTTGACGTTTTTTGTCCTAAATTTCCTCGTTTATATACCCTTCGTATTACACTACATTAAGAAATGTATGGCGATTACTACAATACTGGTATGGTATAGAGACAGATACTATAGTATCTATGTTGGCATAAGTAATATTACAGTAATGAATAGGGCTATCCACCAGAAGAATGGTGAGTATCGCCAACCAGTATGGGCCTGACCCCCATACCACATTGACTCGTTCGCCATAACTAATGTTAAAGTTACTACTCCCTTAATGGTCAAAGTAGTATGGCGTTCCAACCACGATACTGAATTCACCAGGAATCATGTTGAAAAGATGCTCCTATTTGTAAAAGTAAGTTTAAGCACCATGGTGTCAATTTTGCGCGGTACAGGAGAGTACAGGTGAGAATATGAATGTGATAGGTATTGGTATTTCAATCCTGTATCATCAAATATGCACGGCGTTATTGGATACTAGCTCTACATAAGTATTCGAAGCGAATAACATTAATGCCATACAGAAATAAACACGTAGGGCTTCGGAAATTGACGGGACATCAAAAACTTCCGTTACTGAACTTACCGAATTTATTTCTATACGACATTTATTTAATTCGCTTCGAATACTTATCTAGAGTTAGTATCCACCAACGACGTACATATTTGATGGTGCTGAGGTGAGATACCAAGGGGTCACTCCTTAGGGGTGTGACATTCATATTCTCACCTGTATCGCGTAAAACTGAGGCCATGGTGCTTAAGCTTATTATTACATTTAGTAGTATATATGTGATATTTTCTTTCACAGTTTTCAGCACATTTCACCCTTTCAATAAGTTCATTGGATGGACTCCGACCTCAAGGTTTTAGATATTCCTATAGTAAATTTCATCAACATCGGTTTAGCTGTGAGCTTCAAGTTATTATAATATTAGTAAAGATTCGATTTGAAAATCAATTCCGAAATCATACATATATATTCAATCCTAAAATTGATTATAATAAAAATTTGCATTCTTTTAGTTCAAATTTATTGATATAAAATGTTTGAATAAAAAGGAAATAAACACTTAAGTTGTAAGCTAAACTAACACAATAGATATATATATTATTATTTGTCACAAAGGTATTTTAAACTAATTCAATTGTTATCTAAATATACAGATAAAGGTAATATAAAATAATTATTATTTTCAATTAACATTTATAGCGCGTCTAAGCATCTTTTATATTGTACTTTCCACAAAATCGTATAGACTTATGAACTGTTTTGAAAACCAACGGAGAGGAGTGGAACACAGTTGTGTTATAAATCTATTTTGTAACCCCACGATATATAACACAGTAAGTGATATCAACCGGAAAATATCATCAAATGTGGAAAAGTGGTAGAACCGCTCCGATTTCAAAATTGTTTTTTTGTATGTTCCCTTAGACCTTCAGAAACATTCAGCCGTACTAACCTCTGCATTACTATGAAAACTGAGAAAATTTGGGTAGTTTTCCCATCACTAAAAGAGGTTTTTAGAGTGTCTGATATACACATATCTAATCTAATACATACAGGTTGATTTGAGGATTTTTCCAAATTGACTTAAACGAAAATTTGTACTAGAAAGTACGTTTTAGTGAGTTTTCAAACGAGCTATTGCGATTTGAAATTCGATTATTTTTCGCAGAGATACAGCTGTTTGAAATTATGGTAAAATTCTATGTTAAAAAAATTTTCTTTTAACACTTTGGTTCTGTATATAAGAAGAAACATAAAAATGAAGGGAAATTATGCCTTTAGTACTGGAGTTCTGTTGCTCACATGTTTTTTTTAAACATATTTTTAAATGATAATTAAATATTTTGAAATACTCTTTATTTATTTATGACAAAAAATGACTTTGCTATATGGTGATTGCAAATAAAATTTAAAAAAACTTTTCATATTTTTATTTTATGAATAATATTTGTGTAATTTTGTTATGTTTTTTTCTCATTTTTTATATTTGATGTCTATGCATAAATTTTATAATTTATGTTAAGATTCGTAGAAAAACGATTCATTATTAAACTAAGCTTGAAAAACATTAGTTTTACTGATTAACAAATGATAATAGTTTTACCTCTATACATGTATAGTGGAGGATATTTTCCATCCAGAAGGATTTAAGGTCATTGATTTTAGATCCCAAATGTTTTTAATCATTGATTTTAGCTCCCAAACGAAAAGATCTAAATCATTCAAATTCACTCGTTATACGTGAACATAAAACAGGTATATAAAATTAAGCATAATGATCTTAAGGTCAAAATCAGTAGTTTCGACTCGTGATTTTAATACCTTCTGATTCAAATTCAATTTAATACTATTACCATTTTGATATGTGTCAACTATCATTTAAATGGCTGTGAAAATCAAGAAATTATGGTGGCCTAAAAGAATTCCCGAGCTCGAATCAAATTTGAACCGACTAAGTAGTTTTAAGTTTTAAAATATTTTTAAATTTTTTATTTGGTTTATATTTTTTAAGTGGGAGCGTATAAAAAATTTGCGTATGTAGAGGATGTGTGGAGTCCCAAATTTTTATAAAATAATGTTGTATTTCTGTTCATTCAGAATTAATAATAAAATTATCGAGAAAAATGGAACTTGAATTATTAATATTTAATAATATTTCGACTTCTTTAAAAATTATAAATAAATAACTGTATTTTTACCATCGTGCTTGAACGCTACGCTCCGTGACCCTGTGGGTTTTTCAAAATTCTTAGTTATATTTTTTATCAATTTGTAAATATGAGTATACACCAGAAAAGTAAATAAGTTTCCAGTATTACTTATTAAGACCTTGATTTCATTTTCTTGTTACTGTAAGGTACTAATGAAAGTAAACGAAAGATAACAATATTAATTAATTAACATGCGAAACGGTGATAAATAAAATGAAAAATTTGTAAAGCGAATATTACACTGCATCAAACAGGGTTCATAAGTTTAAAAAATTATGAATATTATTATTTTCTTATTCGGTCTGCATGACAAACGAAGGAGAATAATTATTCAGAGGTGGGATTTAGGTAGGTAGGTCAAATATTATCCAATTTTTTCCCAACGAATTATCCAATTTTTTAGTTTTATAAAGTTTTCTACAATTTTTTAGTTGTTCAATTACATTAGCTATACAAAGAAATTTTGCACCATCTCTAAAACATGCTAGGCCCATCCAAATTTAAAACACTCCATAAATTTTATAAACAATTGATTAAAAAACAAAGTTTCGCTTTGACTTACATTTTCAGTTGAAAATATGAAGCATTCTCTCTTTTCCTACTTTGCAAATTTGTTTATGCCTACATGATATCATCTCCTGGCAAATTTATAATAACAACGCAACAGTTAATTTGAAGAAATTAAATTAAAAATAATATTTAAATTGCTAATTAACCGGTTCAAAATTCCAGTAAGCCAGGTAAACAAAAATAACAACTTGCTGTTTGAACATATACCGGTTCTATAAATTTTATTTCGGTTTCAAGTTAAGCTTTAAGTCTGGTTAAATATAAACATTGAATTATTTGATAATTTTGTTGAATTGAGATTATATTATTTTGTAATCGGTGTATATTATTTAAAAATATAACAACGTATATACTTTACTAAATCCATACTAAATCCTCACGCTTAGTTTCGATAAGCGAAAAAAAAAATATCGGCTTTAATAAATTTATTATCATACTTAATAAAACATAAATTCATTAATGTATTTGATGTAACAGACAGAAATGTTAATTTATACTATATTTTGACAATAATAATCACTATTTAGATTTAAACCGTGGCGTGATTTTAAAATGTACAATCAAATTTTCATGAAAAATTATATCAAAATAATTTATTTATCAGTATTTCTGTGAGAATTTATGCAAAAATATTTCTATTTCATATTTATATGAATGATAGGATAAATATTACGGACTTTTCATTAATGTAAAAAAATTTCAATGATCCAAAAAATTGATTTGTAAAATAAAATTTAATTTAAGAATGTATGAGCGCCAGGACAATTTTCTCAATCTAAAATTGCCTTGGTGCTCGTACTACCTTAAAGTCAATCAGTATCAAATTTTAAAATATATTTTTATTTTGTGTATTGTTTAATAACGTACACAATTCTCTAAGACTAATGAGGCATTGTATGTTTGTCTTATGTTAAATAAAAATTATAAAACTTATTGACCGGTCTTTGGCCCTAAAAATGGATCGGTCCACTGACCTTGACGCTACTTACATCAATTGTGGGGATTCCTTCAAAATACATTTATTTTACTCCGATAATTTTCATTCTAGTTTACTTTGTAATGAAAAAATTCGCAATTTAATACGACATTGAGAGCGCTTGATAAATGGTTTATGGATTAGCCATCATTTCTTAAATTTGAAACGAATTTAAAAAGGGCCGGAAATAATAGCCTTGCGCATTCTAGAATATATAAAAATCCAAGCACCATTAGCCAATTTTGTCTCATTTTGCATTCTTTATCGTTGGTATAAGCGGGAATCAAATCCAATTTACGAATTAAAAAAAATCGTTAAATCGATATATTTCGAAGTAAACAGGAATGAGATATTTCGGCACAGAATAGAAATTTGTTTTAAGAAATCCCAACAATTGTCAATTGTTTCGTCAGTAGTGGAGTCCTGGTTCATTTTTCAGACCAAGAACCTATTATACTTAATTAAAAATTGCAATAATAATGATTATTAATGAAGTGATTTTAAATTTATTATCATCTATTGTTGCAACTTTAACAATGAAACTTATTCAAAAATTCGGTACTCACGTTTTAAATGTTAAACAAAAAATCCTTTTATGTTAATGAAGCACTTATTATTTAAATAAAACACATCCAAGCGTTAAGCGCGTATTAAGTAACAATGAATCTTAAAATCACACAATAATGTGTGTACTACTAATAAATAATTGAACTACTGATAATTATACAAAAAAAAAACAACATTTGTACTCAAAATATTTGTAAGACAGCTTATCACTAAGTGAACTGTTTTATAAGTTTGTATTGTATTATGAAGGGCTGATTATGTTACAGTGTGAGGTACAAATGAAGAATACGACGTTAGACCTGATAGTGATTCCTCTATATACAATAAAATAATAACACTGATTGAATGCCTACAAACAGTTCTCAAACTGAACATCAAGTTTGTTCTTTTTCAGTGATTAACGACAACGTGTCGTGATAATAGTGTAACAATACTATACTTTATAATTCAGCATATATATTTCACCGAATTACTGTAGGAATCGTTAGTTTATAATAAATCTAAGTTCGATTATAAACTGACCATAGAACGTGAACGGACCATAAATTTTTCAATCTAACACTTTAATCTAGATAACTCTCAGTTTATAATCTAACGATCTTCAGCCCATTTATAAACGAATAAGTTCGTCAGGGATGGCAAACTAATGGCACGTTACATAATATTTTGTGCACGTCCCCGATCACAAAGTTAATTATAAAGTATTATTATTACGGTAGTGATCCTAGCTTTTGACTTTGGTTGCTATTATCAATTTGAAAGTATATTATATTTGACACAATTGAAGCCAACCCACAGCTCTGTATGTCTAATAGTTTTTGAGATATGATGCTTGAAAAATTTCCAGAAACCAAGATGTTTCCAGAAACCATACTGGCGTTAAGCTTTGCATAAACGAATTTTTTTGCCAAAATTTTTTTGTTGATTGATTGGTCAATCATGGCCTGATGTCGTTGAATTGATCAAATAATAATAATAACTTTGGTTTGATTTTTAATGAAGTTAAATAAATATTTCGGCCATATTTTGCACGACCATAGTTTAACACCTGACCAAAGAATGATAACGCATTGTTTTTCTAATGGCCTTAATTTTCGAGAGCTTTTAGTTGTCAGCTATCACGTTGTTTTATAGATTTTTTATTATTCTTGCCCTGAAAATATAGTGTAATTCAAAAATTCACCCTCAGTCATCTAAAGTTTTGAAGTTGAAACACCTGCCTCATTAATATGTAAGCAATAATGTAAGACCAGAACATGATTGAAATTTTTTTTAGTCCAGCTCTGGGTATACTACAAACGTTGTAGACGACGTAATTTCTGTAATAGTAATATGAGGGTGTTTAACTCATCCTGTTCTCTCACATATACGTTTTTACTACACTCGAGGACAAAAAATACTATGTATTTTTTCTGTAAGAATAAATCGTTTAATATTTAAAAATAAGACGAAATGTTTTCTAACAATCAAAATTTATACAAAATAAACTGCACTGCGAATTTTTCATCTAATTATGTTTTTTGTGTGCCATCAATTTACAAAGAAAAACATTTTAGATTTTGATTTAAAAGTTTTAATTATCAATGAATTATAATAATAACAATATACTTAATCTGAAAGTTACCTGCCTAAATATTTTGAATTTTGATGACGTCATTAAGTTCAAAAAATTGATTTTTGTGATAACACAGGCATAATTGATCGAATCTTAATAGAATTTTTTTTGAAACCAACTAATTTTGGGTCAAACTTTTCATCTGTGGTGTTAGTTTTTCGCTGTCAGTCAACTATGTCTAAAATATCGGGACCAGGATCCCACATTCTTGAAATCTAATATAGATAGGTTAATTTTGACCACAAATTTGAAAATTATGACCCAAATTTAGTAGGATTCCATACTTGGTTTATCAAAATTGGATAAAATTTGGATGTGATAAAGCGAAATAAAATTTTTTGGATTTTGATGACGTCATTAAGTTCAAAAAATCGATTTTTGTGATAACACAGGCAAATTTGATCCGATTTTAATGGAATTTTTTTTGAAACCCACTAATTTTAGGTCAAACTTTTCATCTGTGGTGTTAGTTTTTCGCTGTTAGTCACCTATGTCTAAAATATCGGGACCAGGATCCCACATTCTTGAAATATAATATAGATAGGTTAATTTTGACCAAAAATTTAAAAATTATGACCCAAATTTAGTAGGATTCCATACTTGGTTTATCAAAATTGGATAAAATTTGGATGTGATAGAGCGAAATAAAATTTTTTGGATTTTGATGACGTCATTAAGTTCAAAAAATCGATTTTTGTGATAACACAGGCAATTTGATCCGATTTTAATGGAATTTTTTTTGAAACCCACTAATTTTGGGTCAAACTTTTCATCTGTGGTGTTAGTTTTTCGCTGTTAGTCACCTATGTCTAAAATATCGGGACCAGGATCCCACATTCTTGAAATATAATATAGATAGGTTAATTTTGACCAAAAATTTGAAAATTATGACCCAAATTTAGTAGGATTCCATACTTGGTTTATCAAAATTGGATAAAATTTGGATGTGATAAAGCGAAATAAAATTTTTTGGATTTTGATGACGTCATTAAGTTCAAAAAATCGATTTTTGTGATAACACAGGCAAATTTGATCCGATTTTAATGGAATTTTTTTTGAAACCCACTAATTTTAGGTCAAACTTTTCATCTGTGGTATTAGTTTTTCGCTGTTAGTCACCTATGTCTAAAATATCGGGACCAGGATCCCACATTCTTGAAATATAATATAGATAGGTTAATTTTGACCAAAAATTTAAAAATTATGACCCAAATTTAGTAGAATTCCATACTTGGTTTATCAAAATACAATAAAATTTGGATGTGATAGAGCGAAATTAAATATTTTGAATTTTGATGACGTCATTACGTTCAAAAAATCTTTTTTTGTGATAACACAGACAAATTTGATCCGATCTAAATCTTTTATTGAAACGCAATAATTTTAAACATAAGTTTTTTAATCGAAATGTAATTGCACAAATTGTTTATAAAATTTCTGCAATTGTCTCCTACTTTTCCTGCTACATTGGAAATTGACCCACATATAAAGAACAAACTTATGTTGACAAAAATCTAATAAGGAAAAAATAGTTGAATGAATTTATATGCTTTGAGGATATTGTAATTTTTTTAATTTACGTGTTTTTCATAAACTTTTAATAAAGGGAAAACCGTATTATTTATAAGGAAATGTTTTAGGAAAAATTCGAAAACATAAAAATTTAATTATTTGTAAACAAACATAACAAATTTAGCGATCATGAATTAAAGAAATCTTGTTTAAATAATTGATTAGGGGATGATTATGTATTCAAAAAAAAGAATCGATAAAACGATGAATGCGGGATGGAATACGAGCTTTTTATTTAGTAAATATTTACAGATTTGAATAATCGATAAGTTTGAAGATTTTATTGAGACAATCTTAAAGATACAGTATATGACTCACCCCATATTTTTTAATTCATGATTTGAAAAACTATTATGAATTAAAATTATAGGGAATAGTTTTCCATAATTGAATTACGTATTTATAAAATAAAAATATAATAAAATAACTGGTTTTTCAATTATATAGAATAAAAAAATAGAATTAATATTAAATCAAAATATTAAGAAAATGTACTACAAAAAATTGGTGTGAATAGTTACGTAACCTCCATATACAAATTCCATCATTGTATGTAGATACCGCGTGATGTGATAGAACATAGTCGATTTTTTAACCGATTTCAAACAAAAAAGGAGGAGGTTATCAATTCGACTGTATTTTTTTTATGTGTGTTACCTCAGAACTTCAGAACCTTCGACTGGGTGAACCGATTTTGATGATTCTTTATCTATTTGAAAGATGGTGCTTCCCGTGTGATCCCATTTTATTTTGGTCCAGTTCTGACAACGGCATCCATGAGAAAACCATAAAAGTCTTAAATTTGCATTAAGTATGCACGACAAGAGGACGAAGAACTCAATATCACGCCAATCGATTTAGTGTACTTCAGATTCACTTAAAATCACAAAATAGAAAAACTTTTAACAAAAAAAAAACCGACTTCAAAATAAAAACTTTTCCAAAACAAATTAATCCCACATTAACTATGTTATAATAATAAAGAAATCGCAGTAAGGAACCTTAGACTTGGCACGACTTTGTCTAGATTTCATTACTTCTTAGAGATAAACAAGCAGCTCCATCGAGACTTGGCTAGTTTTTTACCGTAATGGTTTCAGTAAAGGATGGTAGGGCCGTGTTTGCTTCGCGCTCGACTTTGCGGGGGCACTGCCGTGCCTCCGATATGCACTAAAAAGTAAAAAAATTACGATAATATAATGTAGTTAAAATTATTGTTATTGTTATTTTTGGAGTCGATGTCAGACAAGCTAATGTAGCAAACTGTTCTGTCAGATTAGAGTCAGAAATTATTGTAGTAATTAATTTTAAGACTATTTAAGTGGCAAATTGATTCAAAAACCTAGGTGTGTTTTTTTGAGCATTTTTATCTCAAAAAAATTGCATTTACTTATTACGAGCGATCATTCTGGGATACCCCATTTATTCAATATATTACGAGTAATATTATAGTCTATATATTGTAGTAAAAATATTTTTATAAAACTATATTAAAAATTAATGTATTTTAATTAGTATTAAGATCCGGAATAAAGAATCAAGGACCTTTATATAAACATTATATTCTCCTCGGTACTTAATAAAATTAATTTTAATAACAAATGCTCTAGACATGTAAATATTTATTGTAAAGTGCATGTTAAACCTAGATATCTAGATTTTGTAGCAGTAGCATAGATCAAACGAAATCATTTTGAAAAGATATCTTTTTTTCGAACCATTTTTTTGAAAACCCAACAGATTCATTACAAATCTAAAACGATGAACTAAATTTTGACATGTTACTCTGAAGGAAAATATTTTCGGGAACTATGTTTCTTATACCAAAGTGCTTATTTTGTCCACATTTATCCGATCAAAATTTTTTTAAATATTCCTTAAGTTTTAAGCTTTATAACCATACGAAAATTAAGAACTTTCTCAGTCTCATTATTTAATAATTTTAATAAAGCTCTGCATAAAAATGAAAAGTGTTATTATTATAACATAACATATGATTCACTTATAATGTTATAGTTATAACACTTAGAATTGTAAAACATGTTCTTTTTTTTATAAAGAGTAAAAACGAAAACAAAAAATTTAAAGTTTTGTTTATCAATTCTTCACCCTTTTAATACGTGTTTTGAGAAAAATTCAAGTCGATTCTCTCCACGGTTTGTGACTAATATGCCCTTTTTTGGTAAAACCACTGACTTTGAAGTTCTCGTAAACCGTACAGATAATCGAAATGAATTTTTCACAAACGACGTATAAAAGGATGATAAAATAATAAAATTTATTTTTTTTGGTATCATTTTCGTTTTTTGCAGCATCAAAATAGCTTAGCAAAGACATTGCAAATTTTTTGAATTCCATTCTCTCAAAGTCCTCTTTCTACGCTCCTCCACGAATGAGGCGAAGTTTAATGAGATCGATCACCAATAGAACTCCACCATTATTCAAAATTGTAAATAGATCACATTTATCCAAAAGTTTACAATATTTTGATCAAAATATAACCACAGGCGGACATACTCTTATTTCTTGAAGTGTTAATGAGTTATTAAATCAGTTACAATTATTAACAAATAATCATTGAAGTTTGAAAAACATACTACAAATTTTTTGTTTAGTCTCTAAATAAAACGAGTTTTTCTATTTTAAATAATATTGAACAGGAAAAAAAACCCACCCAAACAAGACTACTTTATGAAAAAAAAAAAAAAAAAAAAAAAAACTTTTAACAAAAAGAAAACCTACTTCAAAAGAAAAACTTTTCCAAAATAAATTAATATATAAAGTAAAAAAATAACGATAATATAATGTAGTTTAAATTATTGTTATTGTTGGAGTCGGTGTCAGTCAAGGAAACAACTCTGACAGAACAGTTTGCTACATTAGCTTGGTTGACACCGACTCAAAAAATAACAATAATTTAAACTACATTATATTATCGTTATTTTTTTTACTTTTTAGTGCATATTAATTTATTTTGTAAAAGTTTTTCTTTTAAAGTTGTTTTTCTTTTTGTTAAAAGTTTTTTTTTTTTATTTTGTGATTTTTAGTGAATCTGAAGTACACTAACTAATCTGTCACCAAAAAAAAAAATCGAAATCGGTGGGCGTGATATTAGGTTATTCGCGCGCCCTCTCGTGCATACTTAATGCAAATTTAAGATTTTTATGGTTTTCTCATTAATGCCATTGTCAGAACTGGATCAAAATGAAATGGGACCACACGGGAAGCACCAGCTTTCAAACCGATCAAAATAGGTTCACCCAGTCAAAAGTTCTAGGGTAACACACATAAAAAAAAATACAGTCGAATTGATAAACTCCTCTTTTTTTGTTTGAAGTCGGTTAATAAATAGATATTCATTACATTACATATACATAATTAATTATGAACTTACAATTAATGATCAAACAGAAAGGTTATGAAAATATTTACAAACCCAAGCGACAAGTTCAAGTATGTAAATTTTACCTATCTATATGCACAGTATTTTACTAATTTCGCCAGCGGCTTCTTGTGAAATGTTTGTTTGGGTTTTTTTTTTTAAATAAAGTAGAATTTTTATTGTCTTTTTACATACTAAACTAGCCAAAGTCTTTAACTTGAAAGATATTCAATTTATTAAAAATTTTAGTTTTCGACGATTTTAGTATTCGACCTACTATTCTAATATATAAAATTAGAAAGATCGGCATATTTATCAGAAGCAAAGTTGTAGAAAATAAGATTCACTACAAATGCATATACTTTATTATGTGATCATTTTTTAAGGGGATTATCAAAATATTATGATTCTGAATTCTTGAAAAAATTTATAGGAATTTCTCAGACACACTGTAAGTTACTGTGGTTTCTAAATATCTATCTATTAATTTAACGGCTGCTGCAGTCCAGTTAAAGCTTGTTATCGCTATCAAAATTTAAAAGCACCATATTTCATTCTAAAAATTGTTTACAATCTTATAATTAAGAATTGTCATCAAAAGCTCAATGTTAATAAAAACAGATTTCGATAAAATAAAAATTATTGCATAAAATATTTGGAGATGCGGGGGATCGAACCCCGGGCCTTTCACATGCAAAGCGAACGCTCTACCACTGAGCTACATCCCCTGTCATGTTATGTTATCACAGAGTTAAACTGATACCCTAAGCATTTGTATACAACGCCGGTCAATACCATAGAATTGTATAACATAGCGGAGTCAATACTCTCATCAATAAAACATTCAAAGATTATTGTTTTTATTTATATACCACAAGTCTCTTTTAAATGGACATGTGATATTGACGAAGGCCTATAAATGAATATCAACTCTAATAAGACTCATTCTAATAGAGAAATTGCATGTTTTTTTTTTTTACTTTATTTCGAAAGTTTACTAAAAATTACTAAGAAAAATTAAAAAATAAGGTTTTTTTTTAATTGATTTTCAAGTAATTTTACAATTGAAAATGGTTTATCTAAACTATCCGCCACCGCACGAAAAAATGATAAAATAACATGCAGAATAATAATTGTTTTTTCTCTCAATTGCTTTCACTATATTATAACGTATTTTCCATGGAAACAAACTGAAAAATGTAAATTTAGCGTGATTCCGATTGGTTCATAGTTTCAACGGATGTAAATACGTCACTTCCTTTTTTGTTTATTCAAAAATATTACTCTTTTTTATTAATAATTAATAGGGAATATTCATGAAATTTATTTTTGGTTCAAATATTTTACTTCCGTAACTTTAATGACTGGACATTACAACTAAACCATTATTTTAGTAATTAATATCTTTTTAATTACTTAAAATTACTTAATAAAAGTACAAATTCAGTGAGGGCATTTAAAAATTTCTAAATCGGAAATTCAAATTTTTATACAGACGGGTCATCATAGTACGGGCTTGTCAAATTTGTTGACATATTGTATGATATTAATTACTTACATTTTATATGGTATTTCATTAAATTATACTATTTTACGGCTTTTTATTAGACAACTTAATAATAACGAGTGTAAATTCTGTGTTGTAAATTACTTTTGTAAAAGTGTAAATTATACATTGAACTGTCACGAATTGACAGATCACGTACTTATACGTCATCAACAGAGAGCGCCAAAAACTGCGTTTAAATATCTCAAAATTATAATGTATTTTAAATATTTTTTTACACTTAAATACAGCATTTTTAAGTAGTATTTATATTTTTAACTTTATTATAACGGTGTAAACAATGAATTAAAAATGTAAAAAAATACATGAATATTCCCTATTAATAATAAAATGGAAAAATTTTTAAAAAAATTAAATATAGGTACATTAGATGAATTATTCTTTCATTTATATATGATATTACACAAAGCTAATTGACTCATTAATGAATATTATTTTAAGTTTTTGTTTACATTTAAAGTCGTTTAAATTTAAGCACAAAACGCTAGATAGTTACTTCGCGCTTGAAGATATGATACTATTATAGTACTTAAGTAAGCAAATACGTAAGTAAGTACGTAACTAAAACTAAAAAAAAAGTTAAAAATATTTTTTTTATTAACAGAAATTATTTTGATTAATGCGTGATAATAATTTAGAGGAAAAATCATTTGAAAAAAACTCCATATGGATAAATGTTTCATAATATAATAATGATTTCATTCATTTTGTAAAAATTGTAATAAAACAAATATGAAATAATGCATAAAAAATTCGAGTAAACATTTATTTTATACTTACCAATAAATAAATAATCTAATTTAAGTTCAATGTCGAAAAAATTTAAAATCGCTTGTTTTTGTATTTCTCTAAACTAAAAATGTAAACAATTTTAATAAATAATGATTTTAACTTATGTAAAATATGTGAGAAAATGATTAAATATTCCATTATACATATTATATTCGCACAGTGCGTGAGTTTTATTGGAGACGTTTCCATGGTAACGATACACTACTTTAATTTTATTACTTACACTGAAAATTTAATATTATTGTCTCACAAATTTAAATAAATAATTATGATAATTTGATTTATTATTTTCACAATTTTTAATGCATTAAGTTTAATTAATTAGTGTTTTTCAATAATTTTTATTTGACATTTTCTATAACATTAACATGTAAAGAATTGCAAATTAGTCATAACAGCCTCCTTTATAGCTTTTTTTTCACTGGAAGCGCTGGCATCGTTTTTATTGTCCCCTACCATGACTACGCACACAACGAATAGCTTAGAAGTTATTAAACAAGATAATTTTAAACAATTAAGTTCAGTGTTAATTTTTAAGAGTGTTTAAAGATATACTTTAAAATGTCCTAAAAATGGCCCAAAGGCTCTAACAGAATTATATATATGAGATTCCATCTTCCTAGTGCTTATTTTGTATTAAGAAGTTAAAGTAACAACCCAAAAATTTTATATATTATTTACTCTAGTTTTTTTCTGTCCTACCCTTATCTTTCTTATTGCTTTATTAAATTCCATGATTCACCCCTCATTTCTAAGCTTATTATGTCTAGGTTAGACGAAAACATCTTTCTTGAGATATTTTTCTAAATTTTGAATAAAACTATTCCATCATTTTCTAACACATTGTAAAATTGTAATTTAGTTGTATATTCATGAGACGCGCAAATCTTTATAAATAATAATTATCATTTGTACATATTATTTTAATAATATTCAAATAATTATATGTTTCCTTTTTATTATTTTTTATAATAAATAAAATTTTTTAATTAATGTCATATAATTTATATATATTATCTATTCATATCAACATTAATGACAGTATCTTATTGAAATTTAATAGTCAAGATGAACAATACGCCTCTGTAATGATATTACTATCAAAAAAAAAATTATTCCATTATTTATTATTTAAGCATATTTAACATAAACAATTATATAAAATAAAGTTCAAAAACTAAAAACCTGACACTTACAGAATCGCGCTCATAAAAGTATGAAAACAAAAAATATATATAGCTAAAATCGCAATTTTTAATCCCATTTATAGAATTATTAGAGTGATATCCACCCGCTTCGCTGGGTTTAAAAGTAAAGATTGATAAAGATTGCTCTCGCTTATTCCCTTTCTATAACACTCGAAATAATGGTAAGTATTGTTTTACACAGGTAAAATATATGTATGGTTTTCTATTTTTTTTAAATGTATAATAGTCGAAATTATTCATTGAGTATATCAGAAAAGATGGCCGTGTAATATTTTATATTGAGTATTTTTACAGAAATCTGTAATTTATGGTAAAGTCCAACGACTACTTTTGCAGAAATCTGAAATTTATGGTAATGTCAAATTAAATTGATTTTTAAAATTATTTTTGTTTTTTTTTATTAATATATCTTTATAAATTATATCTCATGTGTTATTCTGAAATATGAGCTATATTGCTGTACAGTTTCTTCAAAAACCATTCGCTAGTTTTAGCGTGAAAGCGTAACAAACAAACAAACAAACATGCTTACTTTCACATTTATAATATATAGAGATTTGGATTTGAATTCCCAATTTCATTTGAATTTATATAATGGAACCGTTTGTAACAGTAACAAAAAAAAATTAGTTTACTTTATATATAATCAAAATTTGCAATTAATCCAAAACCATAATAATTATGAATCATGAATAAATAAATATTTGTTATAAATTTATTACTAACAATTTATCATCAAAATATAATCATTTGTGTCATATTACTTATATTAAAACAAAGACATGGTACTTATTATCAAGTGTTGGGTATATCGTACCCAGTGCTGGATTTATTTGTTGGAGAAGTTTAGGCACGTGAGGCCCGTGGCTAGGACGGGACAATTTTAGAGGCGGCAAAATTTTCTTTAAAATTTTAAAGGCGAGATAATTCAAGGGCAATCCAAATTTTTTCAATATGTATTGAATAATGTAATGATTGAATTTACTTTTTAATTTGCCGCAATGCTAATTTTTTTAATTGATCAATAGGCTTTTATCAATATTAGTCTTGAAATTGATACAAATGAGTTGAAAAACCAAGCAAAGGAACTCGTCTTAATTTTATAGTTTAATAAAAGTTACAAAATTTCATCAAAGCTCAAAAATTATTTAAGCTTTAAGGAATCAAAAATTTACAGGTTGTTCTAAAATTACCGTAATACTCGAGCATGATTTATAGGGAATAAAATAAATATTTTATATGTAAAATATTGTAGTAACATTTCATTTTGTTGTAATAATCGCTGAAATAAATATTTATATAATTCATACTTTTTGTGTGAAAAGGACATTTTTAACAAAACACTGTCATAAATTAAAAATATTATAATTTATGAAGTATGTATTGTTTTTAATTTTTTTTTTATATTTCATATTTTCAGATTAGATAAAATTCATTTTTAATAGAATACCTTGTTGATATGTCATCGAACAAAATTTTCAGTGTCAGTTGAAAAATTCCATAATGAAAAAACACTTTAAATTATACCTACATTCGTATTCAATTAGAATTATACCCCGGAATCAAGTAATGAATTTTTTTTAAATTCATTAATTCATTTGAGGAATGCGATCTTAAATTAGCGCATAAAATCATAGGATATTAAGTATATTATTGGGACACAAGAAATTTGTTTTATCACCATTCACTGCGCTTACAGGAAAATGTTTTTAATAATATAAATTCCCCCAAAAGTTTTTTCCACGAATATAATTACTAATCGCTTAGGTTACTTGCTTTTAAATAATAATACTTAGGACGTTGCTATGTTAAAACAAGAATTAAAAATAAATTTCTAGTATGTATTTTATACTAGGTATGTGCAAAATCAGGTGAGTTTTAGGGGATTTCCTAAGCTGTAAATATTTTATTAGTCTTACATTTTAGCAAATTTCCGACCGAAATGGAGCTATTGCTTTTGCGCTGATGATGAAAATTTGAAAAAATTTCTCCAAATGTTCATCGATCTTTCCTAATAGATGTGAAAAATAACCATCATTGAAATTTATAAATATAAATAGGTATTATTAGGTAATACATGTGTGGGTAAGGTACAAAATTGTGAATTTTTTCAAAATAACAAATATTTTTGTATTTTTTAATCAGTATTACCCAAAAAAATTACTCTTCTGATTTTTCCTCTAGATGCTTAGTTTTCGAAACTAAAATTCTTGGAAAATTAAAAATGCAATTTTTTAAGAAAAAAATATGTTATTTTTTTCAATCTCTGAGAAAATTCGCTTAGGTAACGCAGCTTCTACAAATTTTTCTTTAACTTTGCTAATAAAAATTGATGAATAATTCATGACGTTAAATCTTTAACATTGTACTGTCTGCAATAATTCTGTAAATTTCGCATAGGCACGTAAGCAAACAATAACGATTAGGAGGAGTGGCAAATTATAATATATCATAGACTGCAAGATAATCAAAAAATGTGGAAAACAGATGATTTTCTTTGCGCTTGTAAACTAATCCAAAAGTGTTTCAAAGATAAAATGTACACTATTATTAAATTCTGAAAATCCTCAATTTTCGATATAGGTATCGCAACGTAAACGGAAGTACAAAAAGAGAACATTACATTGTTTTTATACCATGTATATTTGAAATATATCAAGGTATACTAAGTTTAGTCACAAGTTTGTAACGCTTAAAAATATTGATGATATAAACAAAATTTTGGTATAGGTTTTCATAAAATCACCTAATTAGTCCATTCTCGATTGTCTGTCCGTTTGTCTGACAACACGATAACTCAAAAACTAAAAAAGATATCAAGCTGATTTTTACAGCGTGCTCAGGACATAAAAAGTGAGATAGAGTTCATAAATGAGCAACACTGTCTATATACCTACATGGAATTTCACCAATTAACTCAGTCAATAATTTGCTTTCACTTGTTTTTTTTTTTTTTTTTTAATGTTTTGTGCCAAGGTTGATACTTATAAGGATTATCGCACTAAATTGGTATATAATAAAGAGTTAAGGAATTAAGAGATTTTAATAATTATATATAGAATCCATATTAGCATACTCAAAGCAACTCGGAAAGCAACTAGTTATCCCGACAATTGATCATTGGTGATTTTATCAATACCCATACCAAAATTTTATTCGTATCATCAATATATCTAAGGGTTACAAGCCTGGGACTAAAATTAATATACCTTGATATATTTTTAATATATACAGGGTATGAAAATGAACTCCTTAGAAGAACAATGTCTTACTAAAAAATTTGGCTGGTCTTATGATTAATAAGAGATTAATATTGAACCAATTTTATACTACGTGATTAATTTTGGAATATGAACACAACAAGATAAAGTTTTTTTTTAATTTGTCGAATTCCTTTTCAAAAATTTTTAGGATTAGATCTTTCCAAACATTTTAATTATACTAACTGGGTTTTTCAAGATTTTTATTTGTTGTTAAAATTTTTTAATTCCAATTTCCTGTTTTGTTCACTATCATTTTAGTTTTTTAGATAATATTTATTGTAAATTATTATATTATTTTCGTTGCAAAATTGTGTATTGTAATTTTATCTAAAATCTTCGATTTGTAGCTTTAATCAGAGACGAAAATATTTATTTTATATGAAATAAAATCTAATTAAGTAGGTAAGCGATTATAATTCACATAAAGAAATTAAGACCCTAAAATCAATCAATAACTTTTTAAAGGAAATCATATTTTTTAATTATTGCGAAAAATATTTTCGTTAATTGATAATAATTACATAAATTTTTGCATTAATTTTCAATCAATATCTTTTAATCCATGTAATATTAGTTCAATTTTAATAATGAGATTTTTTAATCAGAGTTTTTTATTTCTGGATTTTTAATAAATTTATAAGCTTCTTTTTTGGGCTAGTTTTTATGGGCTGAAACAATTTTGAATCGAAATCTAATGGTTTAACATGGGAATTTCGATCATTCATCTCTATGAAACGAATAATAATAAAAAAAACGGATATATAAGCCTTGAGAATTTATACGTTAAAATAGCTACTACATTTTCAGAAAATAAGCTAAATACACTACGTATAAAAAAATTTGATACTTTTCATGTTTTCCGGATATCCTGTACATAACGAAAATAATTTGAATGTGTACAGTCAATAAGAAAGAAAATTTTCTTACAATCAAAAAGTTAAGCATTAATCTTCCGTGTCGAGTAGCATAAATAACCCTGTATTATATTAGATATCTGTGACTGTCCCTATACTTCCCAAAACCTTTCTATGCTCAACAAATTTTCCATAACATATAGGTTTCCTGATTATAAAGCATGATTATAAAGAAATTGGCACTTTTTATTAAACATTGTTTTATATTTCTTATCAAACTATTATAGATATACCTCCTTGATATCAAAATAAAGGAATTTTTATCATAGTCAATTAATTAATTAATTAACTTTTTTATATGACGGTAAGTATTTTTTTATCAAGCACAAAATAATAAAACTTCGATAAGAATTTTTAAGAAACATTTATATGTTTAATTAATTACTAGCTGCGACCCGCTTCTTCGCTGGAAAATTCCAACTCTATTAACAAATATCACCATACAGTATTATACTTTACCCGCTTGACTCTCATAACGGCTTCCTTCACTCTTTTTCCTTAGACACCAAAATTGTCATTTCGACCTATTAGTCATCAGAGGTCGCTTTTGTCAGTGTATGGTATAGTTATTAAAAAACACAAGCCATAGGTTCGATTAGCGAACACGGTAATTTTTTCACTCCTTTCTATTTATTTAAACTCCTAAAGTAGGTCAAAATTGGGAGGGTGACAAAAGTGAAGTTAGGATATCGATATTGTAATTACTCCGGGATATCTCAGGAATTAGCTGTTCGATCTTCGATCGTCAAATCCCTTCGAATTTTGTTTTTTATCAAATTACTTACTAGTGATAGAGAATGAAAAAGTCGAGAAAATATCATATCAAATTTTAAGATTCTCAAACGAGCTGCCGAGCAGTATAATGTATGGCAAGGAGATATAAGGTCTTTGACTATTCCTTAAAATAATGACTTTTTAAAAGGGAAACTTTATTATATTTTTTAAAGAGCGACTAAATATAACCACTTGAAACGCAATGGGATAAATGTTTTGTTTACTTGGTTTTTAGTGACTATGATTTACTAATACGCATAGAAAGTTGCCTACATAAATAGTTTTTAAAAAAAAGTTTCCGGATTGAAAATTTTTCTAACCTGAAGATGCATTTATTCACGATTAAATTCGTTTTTGAAATAAATTTTTGAGAAAATCTAAATTAAACCCTCTAGCAGAATGTGTTAAGAAGTATTATTTCAAAATTTTACATTCCACGGAAAGTATATTTTTATCATTTTATCTCATACCTAGTTCGTTAACCTAAATTATATTATTTTTTAAATAGAGATCTCAGATCTACATAATTTTCCATGCTTCATACAATTCAGATATCATTGACTATATTCAAATTATCTTAAAGCAATTATTATGGCAGTTGCATCGTTACACGCAATACTCATTCATTTTTTTTTTTACACTTGAATGAAGTAAATACCTAAGAAGCATAAAAAACATTAAAAATAATTATTTATTATTATAACCTTATGACCTAGTTTATTAATAATTGTGCGTTTATTAATGTTAGAACAGGTGTGAAATGAAATGTGGATCTAAGTATGGAGACCTATTTGAAATTTTATTATTTTCTGTCTAGATGAATATAAAAATATATTAAGAAAAATATCCCCCATTAAGATTCTCTCCACATAAATTTGAACTATTAACATACTCCTGCAGAAGGGTTCTGAAAAATTTTCAATACCGTTAGTGCAATCTGCTATCAATACTCATGAAATTGCGGAAACTAAGGCTAGGGTCAAAAACATACTCAACGCTCGAATATTAACACATATTCATTCAGTTGAAGATTATTTCCGTACCACAATCTACATAGCGTCAATCGCGATGTGTTTTTGACACATTTCGATTTTTAAATCATCGCGATATTTATCAAATTTTGATTGCAATGAAGATACGTTTCCAAATGTCTAGCAAATCCTTCGCGTTCTGGCAGTTTTGCCTATGAAAACAGCAACGAATGAAAGCTCCTTTACAATTTTGCTTCATATGTCGGTTAAACGGCTTAGCCTCGCTCAACATACATAGCGAAGTATAGGTCGATGCGATTGGAAAAGTTTTTTTCTGTGCCTCGCAGAATTAACTTATTGAACAATAGTGACTGAGTATGACATTTGACATAATAAAACGTTCTCTTACTCGACATACGAGTATCTTGTTTTTATTGACTTTACGACCTTGCATGATGAGCCAAATTTTGAACCTCCCCCTGTTCCCAAGTGGTTTCCCCTTAGGGGAAGTGTTAAAAAATTGATTAAAATGTTTATATCCAATTTTCATGAAAATTTCGTTTACCAATATAAAATCCATAGTATTTTTCGAAGAAGATGTCAGATGTAAAATTCAATTAATTGGAAATTTCATATCTTGAAATAAACAGAGAATATAATAAAATAAAATCGACTATCATAATTTTTTTAGTCGATTGGTAGAATCCCCGGGTGTAGATGGAAAATAAAACGACATTTTTTAATTTATAAAACTCTTTTATTCAAATTCGTATATCCAATACCAATACAAGTTAATATAACCTTATCAGCTCCTTGACTGACACCATTTTCATCATCATCATCTTCATCAATTTGATGATCAAGTTTAAAAGTAACACCAAAAAATTCTCTTAAATGTTGTAAAAAAGTAATTGTGTACTCAGACAAAGGACCAATTACAAATTTTGAGACATCTTTTTGTCCTAATGCCATAAATAAGGCAACTACATATTGATACGCTGAGTCTACACATCCTCCACGGAAAATTTCGTCTAATAATTTATTTGCACATGATTCACCTAAATCTTCTGGTATTGAAAGATCAGCACCTTCATTTGCTACATTTGATATCTAAAATTAGAAATAGAAATTAGTTTTACTTAAATAAATTTACCGTATGTTTGATAATATTTTTATACTATGTATATGAAATATACATAGTATATTAAGTTTAGTCCCATGTTTGTAACGCTTAAAAATATTGATGCTACGAAAAAAATTTTACGTTTAGGTGTCCATAGAATCACCTAATTAGTCCATTTCCGTATGTCTGTCTGTCTGTCGTCTGTCCGCCTGCCATCACGATTACTAAAAACGAAGAAATATCAAGCGGAAATTTTTATAGTGTACTTAAGACGTAAAAAGTGAGGTCGAGTTCGTAAATGAGCAACATAGGTCAATTGGGTCTTGGGTCCGTAGGACCCATCTTGTAAACCGTTAGAGATAGAACAAATGTTTAAATGTAAAAAATGTTCCTTATAAAAAAATAAACAACTTTTGTTTGAAATATTTTCTCGTAAACATCACTGTTTACCCACGAGGGCGCTAATTAGGTGAAAATTTTGTAGTATGTATTAATATGGGAATATCAGTTATGTGTGTGTGGCTATTTAAGAGTGGAAATCTTTCTTTATTTACGTGACGTCAAAAAACAAACGATTGCGTCATCAAAACTGTCTATACATGGTATTTCAACAATTAATTCAGTCAATTGTTTGTTTTCACTTGTTTTACAAAAATTCACTTAAATGATTTAACTAAAACAGAGGACACCATTTTCGAATATCTTGGTCCAAAAAGATCGTACGGGAATTTGCATAGCACATTTTCAAGAAAAATAATCAAACTTTCAAGTAATTTTAACTAAATTTCTTGTAAAATAATTTTTAAAATTTTGGTACGCTTCTAAACTTTATATAAAATTTAGGGACAACATTTCTCATTTTTAAAACCCTCCGTGCAAAACGGGAGAGGGTAATAAAAATTTTGAGCAATAGATTCCAAAACTAGAAAATACAAATTTGTAAATGAGCTATTTAGATTCCAAATTCGATGTTTTTTCGCAGACACTATATATATGAAAATATGGAACTTTAAACCAAAATTTTATCTAAATAAATTCCTCAAAAGACTTAAAAATTCTTACTAATACTGAAGAAGAATTTTTCAGAATTATTAAAGCTTTTTAAGCCTTTCGTTTGAAATATTTACACAAGGGCGTACACCAATTACCATAATTTTATCATATAACCGATGAATAAATAAAATTTTCGACCCGAAAAGAAATTCACATGGTTTTACCCCAGCCACAATTCTTTTTCGGTAAGATTTTTATCAATTCAAGTCTAATTAGCCCCTTGAGAGTTTAATGGATCCATTATTATAAAATATGGTTTTCCCAGAATAGAGTGTATTTAAAAAGATACCGGAATCGTGCCCTATTCAAATTTTTGAAAATTATCTATAATTACGTCATCAATCAATGATCAAAAAAAATTGAAAGACTTAAAGCTTCCATCATAATTACATTATTTTTACAGCAAAAATTAAATGATCTGCTCTAATTTAAAAATGAAATCTCTTCGAATATCATATATGAGAGAGTATTTCCATGAAACATAAAAAATTCACTATAAAAATAGGTTTATCAACGTAAATTACCTGTTCCGCACTATAAAAAACATCTGTATTCGTCTCAGCAACTAAATTAATACCAAATCCAGTACTTTTTCCAGCCTCTTTACCTTTATACGGATCTGTATTTATATAAACATCAGGTAAAAACTTTAGCATGACACCCTTAGCAGTATCAACCATACGATTTGCAAATGCAGGTGACATTCGGCAAACATACACTGTACCACGAATTCGTTTCACTTTTCCATACGTCATAAATTGTATAGGACGTAATTGTTTACGTACAGGACATTTAAACGTAACTTCACCACCTCCTAGTGGTCGCATACCACGTTTATTTATTTTAAAATATAAACCATCGTCAACTACAAGAAATCTTTTGAGTAATGATAACCCCGCCGATTTAAAGTGATCCACTGATATTTCCATGGGACTATTAGTGATTCCCCTGAGTGTAGCATTTATTGGTACTTTGCAGAAAGGTCCAAGGCACATTAGTACTTCTAAATAATATCCTAAAACAATCATGGATATTGTAGAAACAAAAAGTAAAACATTATCGTATGTTACTTACCAATTCCTCGCTGTAAGGAGCATTCATGTTCGATAGAACCTCCAATTAATAATCCTGGGTTATAGTACAAGGAAGTACCAGTTTCATTTAATTCTACCGTTGTTCCATTTGTAACTTTATCAAGTAAGCGTATTAAGCTTACTTCAAATTCTTTCAAACCAGGTTCATGATCTAATTGTCTTATTTCAATAATTCTCACTGCTTTTCCACTTAAGGTTGATAATAGAAGACGTTGTCTTAAAAAATTACTCCCTTTATATGTTAAAACATTATCTTTATTTGAAATCGCAGGCATTTTTTAAATTTAGTCTCTTTTTCTTTTACTTTAAACAACATAACCTGTAATTTTTGACATTAAAAAAAATGAAAAACACGTGTTAAATAAAATTTGCATTGCGCATGTTGTTGATTTGTAATTGTTTTTATTTTTTAAATTATTTCGATTTTATAAAATTTTATTTTATAGGTGCAAAACACATTATTATGATGGTAAAGTTATTAAAGGTATATGATATTACATTTTTTAATGGAAAATTATTGATTTTTTTGTGGTGAACAAATATTTTCATATTTATCAATTTTAATTTACATTTAACGCATGCGTATAAGTTTGTTTTGAGTTTATAATAATTTATTGCAGGTGTATTTTTATATTAGAGAAGTTGTTTTATTAATAATTTATTATTATTAATTAATAATACTTTTCAAAGTTGGTAGATAAAATAATATGAAAATATTTTTGTCAACTAATCATAACAATATCTATATAAATGGAATCACAAATAAAAAAAAATGTTACTGAGAATCAATGACTTAATTTAAAGCCAGAAAATTTTTGTATTATTCCTAGACATGCATGTTATATTTGATTTCAGTACACTCACTTGTGTAGTGTGGTGAAGATGGTTCGACAAATTATTATAGATTTTTCTTTGTTTTAAAAATATAATAATTAATAATATGTATGAGAAATATTTAAATTCATGAGTGTGTTGTTCATTTCAACAAAACAGTAAGACAATTAATTAATTAATTTTATCGCTTTTTGTTGATATGAGTAACTTTTTATTTTTGTAATATATAAAAATAATCGCACGCTTTGGAATGTTGATTTCAATAATAAATTGTACTAAAATAATATTTTATGTCTAACAAGTACCCTTGTTATCAAACAAAATTCTGATGTATACAATAATTTTATAAAACCTTGGATTAATTTCTAAAATAATTGAAATTAATGTTTGTTTTTTTGTGTAATTAATTTTAATGTTTATCGACCTCAAAGCATATTGAAGAGAAATTATATCCTCTAATAGTAAACAAAAAAATTTGTCACTTGTCTATTAAAAAAATACATAGGTAGATAAATTATGTAATTAATTTATTTCAAAACTGTTTTGAAAAAAATTTAACTACGAAACTAAAATTATTAAGTACTTCCTAATAAGTTTTTAGCTCTTTGAATAATTCGTAAGTAAATAATTCTAGTTTTTTTAATTTTCCCTCGTGTCTCATCCAATTAGTTTTTTTACTCAATTGCTACAATAGAATTTGTTTGAAATTGATAACGTTGAATGTCGATTTTCTCTCATAGACAATTCGTGATTACAAAATTGGAATACAGGATTTTAGATATTATAACGTTTGAAATGTTCACATTTCAAAGTTTCTAATTTGAAACTTTGCTTACATTATGCACTTTTTACAAAATTGGATGTATGCGTGTGTTTATGTTCAAATTTTTGGCAAGTAAAAAAAAAAATGATGTGATCAGTTTGATCCTTATTAAAATTGCGTTAAAGGTGGTTTAAGAGAAGGGTAAAGAAAAAACATTAGGAATTTCTCAATTTTAGTAAATTAGAAAATAGGTATTTATCATTATGAAAGTTGTAGAAAATAATTTGTACCTACTACAATATACTTAACTTCTGATCATATTTTCTGAAAATCGAATTTTCCCAAAGATATTTATCTTCCAAAACACAAAATTTGACTCAGCGTGTCAAAATATGAAAGTTGTTGGTTAGTCTTCACTAATTATATAAAGAGAAAAGATTTGATTTTTTGTTTGTTTGTAATGGAACTGAAAAAACTACTGGACCGATTTTAAAAATTCTGTACCTATAAAAAGCTACATTATCAGCGAGCAAAATGGGCCGTATTTTATTAATTAAAAAATCCTTGAATTTGTGAACAAAAGTGGGAATATTTGAAAGCCAGGGAAGTGAAGTGTCTTTAACGCGGTAGTCTTTGTTTTCAATCTAAAGTTAAAATTATCGAGCGAAGCGGATGGGAACCTGCTAGTATTATTATAAAATGGAATTATTTATAATAAGCAAAGTTGCAGGATATAAATTTTACTGTAATTGATTAAGAAGTACAATAACCTATTTAATCCGTAATATATAGAGATGATCAGTCACTCGTACAAAGAAAAGTAATTAAACAAAAAGTACTGCTGGGTTCACTGATGCCAAAATTTTTGTTTGTTTGATAATCGAAGTTCACAAAAGTTATTTTTAAAGACAATAAAAATTTATGTTTTATTGCATGATAAATAGATATATCTAATTATACAATTTATGTATGCAAATATATTTTAAATAAACATAATTTTCATTTCTAAAATATTGACGATGCGCATCTGTTTAAATTATTCATTAAAAATTTCCACTGTTTATTACAGTAAAATCTGGTTAAGTGGTTATTTTGGAAGTATCAGCCATTAAATGTTTTTCGATGTTATTAATTTTATCAAATATGTTTTGGTAACTGTTCGAGTTCAGGATATTCTAATAAACGTGCACGTTTTAGTTTTCCTTGTCCTTCAGAACATTGAGATTATATTTATTCTGAATTATTCCAGAAAGAATAGATTTTGGCATATTAAATTTGACACAGACTTCATCACGTGTCTTCTCACTTTCATAAACGGATATTAACTTCAATTTTTCAAGTACTGATAACGATTTGAGCCTTCGTTTTGGCATTTTTCAAATAAACATCCGTATGATAGTAGTCATTGAGGCTCAAAATTAGTTGAGTGCGGAATTTGCGAGTAGACTATGAGTAAGTAAGTAAACAAACAAAACTTTGTCATCTCAGTTCTCAATTACAATGATTAATGCATATAAAATTCTCTCGCTGTTTCAGTTATAGAGGTAACTAGGACGATAAAATCGAAAGAACGATTCCCAGATATATTGGTTTGCTTCGTCCCACTAACAGAGACAATTCAGTGTCCAAGTATTGGGACCTCTGCATGAGTTCCATTTACGGAGATTTCTCACTTATCTAAGCCCCACTTAACCAAGCTCCACTGTAATTGAAAATTATTCGCATAAAAATGGTTTGCATGGGAATGATTAAACTGACCGTAATTTAAAGAATCAATATGAAAATTGTCTTTTGATAGGAAAATTTCTAATGGCTGATAATGAAAACAACACTTCTTTATTATATTTTTATATTCTTAATTTTCACATGTACGGCCAAACCCTTATGTAATAGCCTAAGTGGCGGTAGTAAGGATGCTGTACCATAAAATAGGGCAAACCAAGTATGCTAAATCGCCGTGGGCAGAATTTCTTTTAAGAGGAAAAAGGAGTCTCCAATTTTTTTCACAAAAAGTCCGAAATAACACTGGCAGTTTTCTCAAATATGTCTATAACCAGGCTTAATATTTGACAATCATTTCAGAATGGTTGGAAATAATGGGAGACTGTTGTCAGGGTAGTGTCAAATGACTTACGAAAGTTTTTATGGCCGATAGTATCTCTTTAGGGGGCTAGAAAATTTTTAATTTCGTGGATAGCTCAAAATTTTGATGTATTAATCATAAATACTAGCACGACCCAGATTCCTTAGTGCGACTATATCGAGTATACACTCAATAGAAACGAAAATAGTAATAAAAACTTAAGTAAATAAGAAAACAAATCAGGCTACTTAGTTACAAATTATATTTAATTATAAATCCTTGCCGACATTTAATTAAATAAGTAAAAAACTATTTTATTAAATTAAATGTTAAACAAAATATAAATCTCAGATTTTTTATTTACAAGTTCAAAAAGATAAACATCAATAAAATAATATAATCTAATTGAAAATAATAATAGTATTAAACAAATTCATTTAACTCTTTATGTTCACTTTAATTATCTTAATTAATAACGTTTCTTAATTCAATTACAAATAATAAAACCATTTTTTAATTAGTCATAAAGTCACTTGCACTCAAGTTCGGTACTAACCACAACAATTGCGGTTGCAGTTATTTAAGGCAATAGTAAAAAAATATTTTATGTTGAAAATATATGATATCGCCGAATTTTCCCATATTAAATGATTTTTTCCATTGAAATTTAACGTGCTATTGGACCACTAAATGCTGCTGCTAAATTAAAAGTGAGTTTTTATACCATGTATATATGTAATATGCAAGGTATAAAAACTGCTAAATAATAGTCCCAAGTTTGTAACGCTTAAAAATATTGATGCTACGAATAAAATTTTGGTATAGGTTTTAATAAATTCACCTAATTAATCGATTTTCGGTTGTCCGTCCGTATGCCAACTCGATAATTCAAAAACGAAAAAAGAAAAATTACTTAGAAATTAAAAATTCTAAGTTAAACTATGGTGGTGATTCAAAGAAATAACTATATTAACATAATTTTAAATTCATCGCACAATTTATACTGTATGTATACAAACAATTAAATAGTATAGTTATAAATTATTCATTATTTCACTGCAAGCTTGTGAAATATATACCTTGTATAATATCATTACATAGTTAAAAAACAAGTTGCTTCCGCTGCCTGTCCCTATGCTTAGACCTTTAAAACTACACAACGGATTTTGATGAGATTTTTTAATTGATAGAGTGATTCAAGAGAAAGGTTTATAATTTAACACTGATAATTTTAGAGGTTTCCAATGTGATGTCGTAAATAAACACATTTTTGTATATAAAGACATTCTGTAGTATATTTACTATGAGCATTGCACCCGTGCGAAGCCGGGGCTGATCGCTAGTGAAATATATATCAAGATATACTAATTTTAGTCCCAATTTTGTAACGCTTAGAAATATTTGTGATATGAGCAAAATTTTGGTATAGGTGTTCGTATGATCACCATTTCCGTTTATCCGTCCGCTCGTTTGCCCATCTGTCAGCACGACAACACAAAAACGAAAAGAGATATCGAGCTGGAATTTTTATAACGTGCTCAGGACGTAAAAAGTGAATTTGATTTCGTAAATGAGCAACATCGGTCAATTGCGTCTTGGTTACGAAGGGCCCATCTTGTAAACCGTGAGAGGTAAAAAACTTTTGTTTGAAATAATTTTCCGTAAATATCATTGTTTTTCCGTGACAGCCCAAATTAGGACAAAATTTTGGTGTCTATTTTCTCCAAACTCGCGGTCTTGTGAATTAATTTCGAAAACTAAAAATTACTTTCGAAAATTTGCCAAAACAAAACAAGTTGCGGCCGAAGGGCCGCCTATATGTGATAGTTTTTCCAATTTATTAAAAATAATGCAAGCACTGACACCCAACACTTTTTATACAGGATATTTCAATAATTAACTCAGACAGTTGTTTGTTTACACTCAGTGTGTATTTAGGTACTCTTATAAGACTTTACTTACCATCATACTGACTTTTGTTTGCACTGATTTGTTGCGCAGACAAAATTCTATAGAAGTCTGTGTGAAGTTGGTATCGTGTGAACCTACCATTACTGTGCACACAACGTATACAATCCAAAACTTGTTTACAGTACTTTAGAAAGACAAACATCTTAATTTACAGAAGTTTTTTCGTTATCGAGATTCAAGTAACGGCGTTTAACTATGTTTGTACATATCAGCGTTTAATTCGACCATTGTTTATCGATTTGAATTATGATACGGAACCCTAATAATGCGAACAATAGTTGTAATTTATTAATTAAAATGTATTAAGATTTATAAAAATATTATACGTTTAACAAAGACATGAATTATATGACTCTCATTTCATTGAGGCTCATTTCATCTGTTAATGCTATTAATGTGTTATAGTTACATTTTAGACCCGTATAATTTGTTTATATTGAGTTGTTTCCTTTGATAAATGAGGGGAATGTTATCATTAATAATATTTTAAAATGCATAATAACATTCAATTACGTTAGGTATAGGTACTTTCACAGATATTGTTTTAAAACGTTAAATTGGTAATACGAATTCCATTAACAAAGTTAATAAAATCTTTTAAACAACTCTTTTTAAACTTTCCGCTTCTCCAAAGCCCTATGATGCCTTAAGCCAGCTGTCGATACGTATACACACAAACAACCAGTGTTGCTAACTTTCAACTCTAAGGCCCACTGAACAGGCCATAGAAAACCTCTAAAAAACAACTAGAGAGCAATAATATTGCTAGAAATGATATTAAAATATTAAATTATTTTCCCACTAAAGGTAGAAAAATAGTAGAAAAAACCACTAGTTTTAGTGGTAAAACTACTAAGTTGACAACACTGCAAACAACTAATAAATGATCTGATTGCGCACGTATCCCACAGTAAATTGTATGTTTCTTTGTTTTATACATAAGAATTAAATACTTATGATAAATTGAAAGAGCAATTTATAATACAGAAGTTTCAAATATTTAGTTATGATGTACTCGTATTTTGTTTTTCAAAAATATTTCAATTTTGGAAATTTTATTCAAATATATTAATGTGAAATGCTATTGTAACAGTGGAGTGGTTATGATAGGTCAGTCTGACTCGACAAAAAAGTGTTCTATGGTTTAGAGACGACCTCAATCAAAAATAGAATAAATTATCTATTTAAAATTTTTTACCTTGACAATTAATTAACTTATCATTTAATTTCGGAGCAAAACAAAACAAGTTAAGGAAGTATATTTACTAGATACTAATTATATCTTTTAAAACTGAATAGATAACACAGTTTTATTACCACCTTTTGATATAAAAATAGAATATTTAAAATACCCGAGTCAATAAAACCAAATGATCTGGAAAAATTGACTCACATCGAAACATCGATTTTCATATTTTTTTAATGATATTTGAACTAAACTCTACCACTCTTTAGTTTTGTGGACTGGGTATATTTAGGGGATGGGAGTATAGTCATCCCCTAATAAAACATTAAAATTTCTTTAAATTATACATTAATTTTTGGGGTCGCTGAATCCATATATAAGGGCTTTAAAATTTTTCCATAATTAAGCCCTAAAAATCACTATAAGGACCTTAATGGGAATTGGCATGTGATTTTTAGCTTAATGATAGGAAAAACTTAAAACTGGCATTATATATAATAATTTTCCACAAATCAAATAGTCCAATAAATTATCCATTACTTAAAATTTAAAAGTTAAATTAAAATGGATTAAAAAACGAAGTTTTATATATATTATATGGCGATACCGTGTAATGGCGTCATATTCTATACCTTCCTCTTTGTTTAATTAGGAATTTAAACGTTCATATTTTGCGTACTTCTTAAGATTTTCAAAAACCAACTTCACTTTTCTGTCCGTACAGAGAGAATTCTTCGCCTGGCGTGATAAAAAAAATTTAGTTATCATCCTCATTATTATGTTTTTTTGGGGGTGATTATTCACAAAACTTTGGTTTTTTGATGTTTGGTTCAAATATCATAAAGAACATTTTTTGTTATAAATTATGAAAATCAGAGTCAATTTTTCCAGGTTATTGGTAAAATTTACCCTTATTAACTCGAGTAAAAATGTTCTAATAGTATTTTTAACAAATTTTTATATTTATCATCAAATATTTGTTAATTTAATTAACGTTGTATTTTTACAACTTTAGGTAAATATTAGTACTTAATATAGACATTATTAAATAAAAATGCGATTGATGAATTTTCCGCAGATATTGTAATGGACATTAGAAACTGAAGCTCAAACTGTTTACACTGAACCTAGATTTTGCTCAACCTTGCTGTACCTACCTACAGCCAGGACTGTAACGAGGGGTGGCAAGTATTTATATTGCGCCTTATATATATCGGAATCGGTCATATGAGTAAAGGCAAAATGGGGTAAAGTCGCCATTATCGTATCATTTTATCTCTAAAAGAGTCTGTACATTTTATTGACAAACTTTTTAAATTTATTCAAATGATAGAGTATCAAATTAAAGTATTGATTTCTCTCTACGGTTCCGAGCAAAACAAGGAACTCATTACTCTCCTAAATGATACTGAGGTATTCTGTATAAGGAACTGATTAACCTCCAAAATCAATATTTTGTTGAAAATAAATAAATTAAATAATACAGAGTAATACAAACAAAATTGGATTAAAATTATAATTATTATTAATATACTCGCTGTTAAAAAGTACCATATTGGCAATTTTGATAAACTAAGTATGAAATCCTACTAAATTTGGGTCATACTTTTCAAATTTGTGATCAAAATTAACCTAGCTCTAACAGCTTCAAGAATGTGGAGTCCTGGTCCCGGAATTAAGCACATAGGTGATAGCTAGCGAAAAACTGGCATCGCAACTGAAAAGAATGGCCCAAAATTAGTGGGTTTCAAAAAAAAATCCAATAAGATCGGATCAAATTTGCTTGTGCTATCAAAAAATCGAATTTTTTAACTTAATGACGTCATCAGAATCCAAAAAATTTAATTTTGCTCTATCACATCCAAATTTTATCCAATTTTGATAAATAAAGTATGTAATTCTATTAAATTTGGGTCATACTTTTCAAATTTGTGATCAAAATTAACCTGGCTCTAACAGCTTCAAGAATGTGGAGTCCTGGTCCCGGAATTAAGCACATAGGTGATAGCTAGCGAAAAACTGGCATCGCAACTGAAAAGAATGGCCCAAAATTAGTGGGTTTCAAAAAAAAATCCAATAAGATCGGATCAAATTTGCTTGTGCTATCAAAAAATCGAATTTTTTAACTTAATGACGTCATCAGAATCCAAAAAATTTAATTTTGCTCTATCACATCCAAATTTTAACCAATTTTGATAAATAAAGTATGTAATTCTATTAAATTTGGGCCATACTTTTCAAATTTGTGATCAAAATTAACCTAGCTCTAACAGCTTCAAGAATGTGGAGTCCTGGTCCCGGAATTAAGCACATAGGTGATAGCTAGCGAAAAACTGCCATCGCAACTGAAAAGAATGGCCCAAAATTAGTGGGTTTCAAAAAAAAATCCAATAAGATCGGATCAAATTTGCTTGTGCTATCAAAAAATCGAATTTTTTAACTTAATGACGTCATCAGAATCCAAAAAATTTAATTTTGCTCTATCACATCCAAATTTTATCCAATTTTGATAAATAAAGTATGTAATTCTATTAAATTTGGGTCATACTTTTCAAATTTGTGATCAAAATTAACCTGGCTCTAACAGCTTCAAGAATGTGGAGTCCTGGTCCCGGAATTAAGCACATAGGTGATAGCTAGCGAAAAACTGGCATCGCAACTGAAAAGAATGGCCCAAAATTAGTGGGTTTCAAAAAAAAATCCAATAAGATCGGATCAAATTTGCTTGTGCTATCAAAAAATCGAATTTTTTAACTTAATGACGTCATCAGAATCCAAAAAATTTAATTTTGCTCTATCACATCCAAATTTTAACCAATTTTGATAAATAAAGTATGTAATTCTATTAAATTTGGGCCATACTTTTCAAATTTGTGATCAAAATTAACCTAGCTCTAACAGCTTCAAGAATGTGGAGTCCTGGTCCCGGAATTAAGCACATAGGTGATAGCTAGCGAAAAACTGCCATCGCAACTGAAAAGAATGGCCCAAAATTAGTGGGTTTCAAAAAAAAATCCAATAAGATCGGATCAAATTTGCTTGTGCTATCAAAAAATCGAATTTTTTAACTTAATGACGTCATCAGAATCCAAAAAATTTAATTTTGCTCTATCACATACTAAATTTGGGCCATACTGTTGATTAAACTATCACTTTCATAGCATGTGATAGAAATCTGCAGTGCCTCAGATTCAGAATGCTTAGGTTCGAAAACTTGGATTCGGATCTGGCCTTGACAGAATCTTATAGCTTCATCTGATCAAAACAGCATCTCTCACCCGAAGATGTTTCGCCTAAGAGTGCGCAGAGGACCTCTTGGTCTAGGTGCTAGGAACCCATTTGCGGTACACTTCTTATGTTTTATTATTATTGGTATCGCTTGTTTATCAATAGAACGCATTATTCAAAAGATTCATAAAAAATGTATTGAAGAATTCGCATTTTCATAATAAAATTTACTATTTTTATATAAATAACATAATTTTTGTATTTATAATAATAAAATTGTATATTTACGTAGTATGATATAATTTAATAATTAACATTATTATCTAAGAATAATCAAAATTAAATGAGTCATAAATTTATCGTTAAGTCTACCTACACTTATTTACAATATTTATTTATTTACTATTTTTTGGGTGTGTTTTATTTATATTTACATTTCATATTTTTGAGCAAATATTTATCGAGAGTAATAAATATTTATAGTAGTAAAATAAAAACTTAGAAAATATGATGTGAACGCCACACATTTTGTGATTAAAATTTATCTATTTATAAGGTCAATTCAATTAGATCATAACCTCCCGCACTTTCAGAATTTAGCAGCCTCCTCCCCCTGTCTTTAACCGATATTTGTATCCTTGATAAAAAAGTTAAGAAAATACAAGCCGACCGTGCGAAATTCCACTATGCGTTACCCATGCTTTCTATTCTACTATTTATTATTTCTATTCTTATTATGTATAGGCAATTTTATTACAGATATGATATACAAATTACATACTGAACAAAATTAAATCGTAAAAACCAAATCAATGCGGTACATTTTTAGACCGTGGGTCTTGTTTTCGTCGTTAGAGAGCACGATAAGCTTTAAAATGAGGAGTAAGTAATGGCAATTGATAAAGGAATAAGAAAGAGCCATAAAGACCTATCTATTAATCGAATCCTTCAAAGATGCGTTCTAACACTTTACTTTTTCCACACGTCTTCCACTCCATTCAATAAATTACCCATACTTTGAGGTCAAACCATGCCATCTGCAGGGAAGGCGAACAAAAACCTAGATACGGAATAGTGGAATTTGATAGACATAATTGGTTTCAATATTGGCGGATAAAAAAACCGACATGATAATTTTCAGAGCCATTACTCGATACTTTATTTATAGAATTTTTACTTCGAAGTATAAGCACCTATGTTTTTTTTTTCAGATGATTTTAAATAGTAGATTAAAAGAAATATGTTTCATTATAACAATATTAATTGGTATAATAATAGACATTGATTGTCGTTTAGCTGAGCCAACCGAAGAGCCATTAAATCAAATAATCACAACAGAAACGTTAGCACCATCCATTACGACAACAACAAAACCTCAACGAGTTGTACAAGAATGTTTCCATCAGCCACCATCAATTTGTGCCCAATTATTTAACTCAAATACAAATGAGCATTGTACGAAATATTCAAGTAAAGCTGTTATTTGCTGTAATGTTAATACGTATTCATTAGCGACGGATTTACAGCAAGCAGGTATGTTTTGAGGCTTTGTCGCATTTTCAGAAAATTAAATTTAGGAAAAATATGTTTCTTCAACAGGAATAATCAAAAAGATTATTCTTTGCTTAACAGCCAATTTGGGATGTGTATTAGTTTTACAAAGTTTGCCTGTAAGAATTTTTATAAATCGGTTGTACACATATCTCCCGTAAAGATAAAGCGTCCCCAGTTACTCCTATGCTAATATTTACTTATTTTTTTAGGTGTTGGACCAACAGATGAAGTAGAATCATTACATATCATAAACGCAACATTAGATGTTTTGAATGTAACACACAAATCATGGAAACGTTTAAAATCAATGTCCATAACAGATGGTAGCATTGGAAAAGTAGTTGGTACATTTCCGAAAATGACGTCAATATCATGTTTAAATGTATCAAGTAATGGTATTGTAGAAATTCAAAACCGTTCATTTGTCAATTTAATCAATTTAACAACGTTAGATTTATCAAATAATCAATTAGATTCAATACCTAAATTTTATACGACAGCTGTAAACTTATCGATAGATGTATCAGGTATTTATAATTAATTATTTCCTTTCTTTTTCCAAACATTATATGAAGATAAGGAACCGTAGAATGTTTCTTATGTGATTGAGAGACTATTAACAAAAATAATGTTTCATAAACCAAATATTTCAAAAGTTGTTTTTGTTCTCATTTTGGTAAGACCCTTTTTGAAAGTTGTTTCCAAAATTTGCTATTTATCTATTTACATATTCCAGATAACAAGCCATTACAATGTTTAAGTTTACATAAAGCAATGGTCGATACAAAAAAAGAATTAATATTTCAAAATCAAAATAGAACACATTGTGTGAGTAAATTGAAATCTTTTCATTGGTTTAATTCAACTGAACATATGCCTTTTTCACAAATAGAACTATCAGCAGAGGTATGCTTCAATTTTTTTTTATAATTTAAGGTGATAGTACTGTTCTCATGGCGAATAAAGAGCATCATTACATTTTTTGCCAAAGACATCCTATTTTCTAGAATTTTCCCAGTTAAAAAATGTTCATAAGGAATTATTAATATTCCTTTATTAATAATTACTTATAAAAAAGACCCGGGACTTTAGACGATTAAATTTTGTTTTTCATAAAAAAATAAATAATATAATTTTCTCTCTAAATGTGATAATTTGCCGCGAACCGCACATATTGATGACTATAACGCTGTAATTTTTCAAAAACCGAAGAGTATGTCTATACAGTGCAAAAACCAGTAATTTCGATAAAATTCCAAAAAAAAATTTTTCTATGATCCGTTTTCTAATTTATTTCTATATAAATTATACGTACACTAAAAAAATAAATAATTTTTTTTTAAGTATGCGAACAGCATTAGCGCCTTAAAATAAGTAGATCCTCAAAAAGTGGAGTTTATTAAATTTTTTCGAGACATAGTTGAAACAGAAACTCAATAACAAACGCGTTAATTTACAGCTAGCATTAACATGTCCAAAAATTGGTAATAAAAGTTGTACCTGCAGACCATATCGGCTAGTTTTAATACAAGATGAAACTCCAAAAACTGCAATAGGTGTTGACTGTTCAAATTTAAATTTAACGTCATTGCCAACACCACTGCCACCATACACATATATGTTGAATGTATCACATAATAAGGTAAGCAAAAAATCTCACAACATCAAGTTTAATTCAATAGGGGATCGAACTAAAATTTTTTTATCACTTCAGATGAAGAATTCTCACTTCACGAATGGAAAAGTGAAGTGGGGTTTTAAAAATTTTTACTAGTATGCAAAATATGAACGTTTAAAATTCCTAATTAAACAAACAGGAAGATACCCACTAGCGACTTCATGTACGTAGGTATCGCCATAGAGATTACATATAAAACTTTGTTTGCTAAAAAGAGATGGACAACCTGCGAATGCAATCTTTGATTGCTTGTAACGTCTTCGTTTTTTAATGAATGTTAATTTCACATACAAATTTTGTCATGGTATCAGGTCTATGTAATTTTATGGGTAATATGGCCAATTTGACATGAGGATATCTCCTATTGTTATGAAAACGGACTGAGTCTTGTTAAGGGCGTTCCCAATCAAGTGATGAAATTATTTAAGGCTTCCGTTTCCAATTATCAGGGAATATTCTGCTAAAACTTGGCAAATTAGACGATAACTAAGAGAAAAATGGTTCGATATATACCATAGTTTTCGAAATATCGATGCCTAAAGATTTGTAGTAGAAAATCCCTTTTAGAAGAAATACCACAAAAATGCCATTCATTTCATCACTTTAAATGTATTTTATGGAAAAACGAGTTCCGCTTGTTATAATTTTTTTTATAGGAAAATGTTTTTAAATCATAGACTATTATATACTATTGACAACTATACGGTATTAAACAATAAATTTTCATTTAAGATTGAATCTCTCAGTATGTTGAGCGACGACCCAAGTTATCAAGAGATAAGAGAATTAGACGCAGATTATAATGAAATTACGTCCATATCAATATTGGAAGGTACAAAATTTATTGATAACTTCGCAGTACTAAGTCTAAAAGCAAATAAATTAAAAACTGTAAGTTTTATTAACAAAGTTATAGAAAAAAAATTGTATGTTTTTTAAATTTTCTTTTATTTTGTTTTTTTAGTTGCCAACATATTTTCTTTCGAATACATTTGATAGAAATTATGCAATACCTCGTTTAATAAGTCTAGGATCAAACAATTTAATTTGTGATTGCAATACTTTTAAAACTGTGAAGGTAATTATAAAATACAAATTGAAACTATTTAGCTATATATTTATTTGGAATTTTATTATTAGTTTTAATGAAAATCAGTTGTTAACGGGGCCCGCACACTATTAGGAGGCGTGTGCAAACATCTGAGATAATTCCTTGGGTCAACCAGGAACATCAAATGTGTCAATCTGTTCCCTCATAACTTCTAAATCACTTATCATAATTTTAAAATTAAAGTATCATAAAGACAAAACTTTTGACCCCTCTCCTACCCATTGTCACAC
Source organism: Chrysoperla carnea (assembly GCF_905475395.1). Lineage (NCBI taxonomy): Eukaryota > Metazoa > Arthropoda > Insecta > Neuroptera > Chrysopidae > Chrysoperla > Chrysoperla carnea. The sequence goes on along the minus strand of NC_058340.1, from coordinate 44,102,726 downwards.
AATGTTATATTTCGTTGACTTCTCCTCTCCCCTAAACCATTGGTAAAAATAAAAGTTTTTGTACTTCGAAAAATGCCTTCAGATGCAATAGAATGTCTGTATCAAATTTTACAAAAATATTTATTGATATCACCGATATAAAAACAGAAATTTTTTCTTAAAATTTTACCACCCTGTATTTTGGAAACTAAGCGTTTGCGGGCAATAATTTAGTCTTAATTTTTTTTACTTAAGAAACAGCCTGTATACAAATCATTACTTACCTAAAAAATTATAAAAATTTTGTAGGTATTAATGATCTGCTTTCCGATGCTTGTTAGACTTTCTTAGTGTGCGGCCACGTATCAAAATGTTTTATAAAAATTGGGTAGAACTCATAATCATTTTTCACTATTTAACATATTAGGAAAAGATAAGATTAAATTTAAATTATTAAAAACTTTTTCATTAATTTAATCACATCTCCATTTCCATATTAGAAAATTTTATTTATTTATAAAAAAAAACTTCTTATTTTTTAGATCTGGTTAACATTAAAACAAAAGAATATTCCTGATTATGATGAAATATGGTGTGAAAATTTACCATTAAAGGTATATGAATTGAGCCAATCAAAAGTATGCCAACATCCACGCGATTGGACTGATTACATTTATTATATAATCGCAACAGAGGTATTACTTTTAGTTGGATTAATATGTAAAGTATCTTATGATTATTGGATATTTAAAACAGCTGGTTACTTACCATGGCCAGCAAGTAAAATGCCTAAACTACCATGTGATTGTCTATGTGAAACATAACACAGATTTGCAAGTAAAAAAATGCACAGGTTTATCTACTAATTAAAAAACTTCTATCACTTCGAGTTTTCTTGCAAAACTGATTTGAAAATTCGACGAATTCAAGGGGATAATAAAGGATATACTTATTCAAGAGGGACACTTGCGTTCTTAAAAAATTTTCAGTTGATCATATCTCAACAAATTATCGATCTCTGATTTCTTTGTGATAACCCATGCGAGAACAAAATATGAAAAAGAAGAAAATGTTTCAAAAAAGATAAATCATCATTCATCCTTATACTAACCACTTCAATTAATCGAATTTCCGATATATTGCTTTTTAAAATAAAGTTGTCAGAAGATCTGAGGTGATAGGGGAATTTTTCGCAGACCTGTGATTTTTTTTTTTTAAATGTTAATTATTTTGTTTTTTAAAATAACTGATTTGTAAAAGTTTATATATTTTTTATATTTTATAAATAAAAATACAAATTATTCTTACATTTTATGAATTTTCTTTACGTTTCTTTGTTTTTATTTGTACATAATTTTTCTTTTTCCTGAAACAAAAAATTAAACTTAATATTTTTCTACGTTTTTGTGGTCTAATTTGAAAGCACTTGAAAATTTGTGTAACGCTTCTTTTTTAATGTTTGGGTACAAAATCGAAAAACCGACTGAAGGAAGCCAAATATTAAAATTATATTTTTTTCTGGGTATTCTAGCTAAATCTTATCGTGGTTCAAATATATTTTTTCCTCATTTATGTATAACAATTTTGAATCGCCTGACAACATTATAAATTCGCTTAATAACCTGCCTTTTTTATGTCATTAAATACCAAAGAAGATATTGGAATTACAAAATGTTTCAAGGATATGTTTATGAATTAATTTTTGATATATGACAGATTCTATGTTCAGAACTTACAAAATAATTATTGTACCAATTCTCATGGTGTCTCAAATACTACTACAGCTACTAACAAAAATTTTCCAATAATCGAATCGCCCTTTTATGCCCTTCACGATTTACATTATTTGAAGGTACTAAATAAAGACGGTGTGACTCTTCATGATGGTGGGAGGACACTGTCGATTGAACTAACATTTTTATAACATGGGGATCTCTGATGGAGCCACTTGTAGGGCATATATAGAGGACGATCAAACCTTCATGCATGTTATATGCACCTGCAGAAACATGCAAGGCGTCAGGTTTGGAATGTTTGAGTCCGAAACCTTGGTTCCATAACCCTGGGAATAATCTCGGCGGAGAAGCTTCATCTGCTTAAAATAACATCTCTCACCTGGAGACGTCTTGTCTTCGGGTGACAGGTTATGCTCAATGAGGGAACAGAGGACCCCTTGGTCTAGGTAGGTAGGGATCCATTTGCGGTATTCTTCGTATGTATTATTATCATTGCTAAATAGTAAATAATGATTAAATTAAGGTATATTAAATCATAACATTACCACTGAAAAGTAAAAAAACTGTATGGCTGTTAAAAACTTTTGACCTACTCAACAAGCATTATATCCATAGTACTAGCTGTTACCCGCCCGCTTTGCGTGGCGTAAAATATACCCGCTTTGCTGGGCAACATCCCCACTTGAACCCCCCCCCCCTCACATTTCCTCGCGTTGGATAACATTTTTGTAATGTACACGTCATGCTCTTTTATTTGATACCCCACTTAGGTATATTTGTAAATATTCGATATTTCCTTCCCACTTTCTCGCTACACCTTTCTACCCTCCGAAGGTTAAAAAAATTTCTAAATGTAATTTAAAACATTCTGACCAAGTTTTGAACTATTAAAAGCCATAATTTAAAAATATGAATTTTTTATTCATGAACACCCCCGCAACCCCCCTTGTGGGTGGAATTTCGTAAAATCCGTTCTTAGCTGACCTCTACTTGGCAAAAGGAATATTCCTGCCTAATTTCAAGTCTCTAGGTCTTATAGTTCCAGAGATATCATGATGAGTGACTTTCTATCTATATAGATCTATAGAAAGTCTCCTATATATTTATAGATTAGAAAGTTGGATCGATTTTCCATATAAAATTTAAAACCATTGGTCGAAATATGCTTAGTAATTTTTTTAAAATTATTTTATACGAAAAAGTATTTATTTACGTACCTTTTTCTTGAAATAAAATCTGTTGTAATATCTTCACGTTTCGGTGCACTAACTAATAATCGTTTCTTATGTTTTTTGCCACGTTTATTCATTTTTAACATATATTCAGGTACCTCACACCCTGATTTTTTTAAAACTTGTGCAATGCTAAAAGAATTTTAAAATAATTAATCATAAAAATATTACACAGCATTTCAAATAAAATCATGACTTCAAACTTGTTTATTGAAACAATAATAAAAATTCAATTTCAACAGTGCGTTTTCATTACTAACTTCTTCATTGAATAATTTCTTCGTATAATTTCTGGCGAATGGCTTAATGGTCCTGGCCAAATTTTATTAAATAATAAAATTTAAAAAATTTTCTGGTAAATTCAAATACAAATAAGATCCAACATGAGCATATACGGTAAACATATAAACATATTTTCGTAATTTTAGGGGTCTTACTTGGGTCCGAAAACGGTCATCTTCAGAGCAAGAGGCACCAAAACTTGGGACACTGTTTTGGATTTTCGCCAAATCCACTGGTTTTTAGAAAAAATGTTTAAAAAAAAGTTATATATTACAGTAGAAATTAGGAAAGATACACACCTTCGTAAATTTACAGTATCTTCGGTAGTAAACAAGGTAAGCGCTTTACCAAGTCGCCCAGCTCGTCCTGCTCTACCAATTCGATGAATATATGAAATTGCTGATGGTGGAAAGTCGTAATTAATTACAAGATTAATACCTTTAAAGTCAATACCACGTGCCATTAATTCTGTACATATTAAAACCCAAATACGACCTTCGCGAAACGCTTTTACGGTATTGTCACGCTGAAAAGATAAAGGCATATGATTTTTTTTTATAAAGGCGTAGATTGTTAAAATCAGACTAAGCTTCAATATAGCGAATAATGTTCACTAGACATACAATTTTCTTGAAAATCGAATCAGTCGATAAAAATATTACCTGAGTTTGAGTTCTATCAGCATGTATAACATCCACATTGATCCCATCATAAATAAGTTCAGAAAATAATTGTTGAGCTCGTTCTTTACTTTGAACAAACACCAGTACTGGAGGATTTAAACCTTTTCGCACCAAATCTCTAAATGCTATTAATTTTCCTTGTTCATTACCCACAAACAATAATTCTTGTTCCAAAGTGCTTGCTGCGGCATTTCGTTCTCCAACTGTTAATGTGATTAATCCTTTCATATTATGTCGGCACCAAAAAGCGACAGCTGGTGTATGCGTAGCACTAAACATAGCAATTCGGCGCTGTGTATTCGAACACGCCGTCATAATTTTCATTAGTTGGTCATGAAAACTTCGTACACCAGTTTCAAATAGCTTATCAGCCTCGTCAATAATTAGCCATCGAACACTATATAGAAAAAATCATGAATATACACCTTGGGAATAACCTGTGATATTGCATTTAAAAACTAGGGATCGCTAATAAGCTATGATCAATAGATAATACTTTAAAAAATATTATGCTGAATTCACATCACAAATGAAACTATGGATATAGGAATATTTTAAAAGGGGTGGAGTATAACCGAGTGGGATGAGTCTCACTCAGGGGAGAGAGGCAGGGTATCATTGTGCCTACTTTCTATTGGCTGTTAACTAGGTGCATGCTGAAAGTATGCTCAAAGCCTTCTTTAAGTGTTTTAGATTCGTTTGTAAGCATGGAAACATGTTTACATATGACATATGGTTGACGTTTGTGGACATCATAAATAAATAATATTGTATTCAAAAGAAAAGTAAAATTTGTAAAGTTATTTTTTTTATAATATGTGAAGTATTTATGCTTGTTTTAAAACAATTTTTTCAACGATATAAGTAACCTAAACGCAACAATATTCTATTCAATTTAGTGAATATTCAATCTTCAATCCTAGTGTTACGACTATTATAAGTTAACTAACATAATTCTTAAGAATGTCTCGAAAAATTAATTTTCAATACTAAATTTCAACGTATTATAGCATTTTTTAAATATAAAATTAATGTAAAAATTTATTTGGGGAAATTATTACTTATTTATGTATTGAATTATGTACCCGTGAACCTAATCTTACTTTAAATAAGTGAAGTTTTATTTTTATTATTTTACGAATTATTTACGATATATTCTTTAGGTAATTAGTCGGTCAAAGGAATATTAAAGGTATATTCTTTCATCCAAGGGAAATTAGTTAAAAATATTATATTTGTAATTAATTTCTAAATTGTATTTTAAAAAAATACATTTTCTTTAAAAAAATACTTTAGGGTAAAAGATTTTACTTTAAATAGAAAGATTTTTTTCTCGAACCAATCTACAACACACGCAGAATTCGCAACCCATTTAAATTTTCCCGCAATATATAGTGCGAACAGCCCCAGCCAATCAAAAGCAGGCACATTGCTTCCCCCTGAGTGATACACCCCCCTCGTCTAAAGTAAGACTTAATACTCCATCCCTAGACTATAATTACTAGATCCGTGCTAAGATCCGACATTAGACAAATATTATACTTACTTTGTTAAAGAAATAGGAGATGGTTCTTGATTTAGGAAGAAACAAAGCCGATTTGGAGTAGTAATGAGAATGTCTAAAAATAAAATTATTTAAATTAGCCAAAATCACAAGTATTTAACTATATAAACATTACCGATTTTCTTAATTGAATTTTTTGTAAACTGATCTGGATTCGAAGTAACTTTTTTAATAAAATGTACCCGTAAACCACGCGTGGCAGACAATTTAAGACATTCCCGTTGAATTTGTTTTGCTAATTCTCTAGTTGGTGTTATTATCAATGCCCTACAGCCATCTTTACTCGCTTGACCAAGTTCATGGATTATTGGCACTAAAAATGCAGCAGTTTTACCTGAACCAGTTGGAGCGCATGCTAAAACTTGTCTCCCCTAAGAAAAATAGGTCATAACTTAAATTGTTAAATTTTAAAGAAATTTTTATTTTTAAGTACCTGTAACATAATTGGAATAGCTTGTTTTTGAATTGAAGTTGGTTCTTGGTAACCACATTTTTGTACACTTTCCAAAAGATCATTTCCTACTTTTAAATCTGAAAATTGTTTAATGGGTTCTGGTATATGTCTTCCAACAACATTAATATTATTTATATTGCGATAATGATTTACAGCTTCTTGATGCAACAGTGCCTTTTTCTCCTCGGTCAGTTCTTTTGATTTTTTTTGCTTTTTGGAATTTGATGTAATATTACCCAGTAGAGTAATACCTTCAGTCTCTTCTAATTCTTTTTTTATTGACAAACTTCCATTGTCTAAAATTTTGTTTAAATTTTCTGTATCGTTTTCTTTACTAAAACCTTTTTTGTTGTTTTTAGCGTCCTGTAATAATTTCACAATTTGATTCAAAGTAATTTTATCATTACAAAAAAGAATAACGTTATTTATTTTCAAACCTTCTTTTTCTGAAATTTAACTCCAACAGTTAATTTCTTAAATATATCATAACTATCCATTTTCGAGAAATACACTTTACAGTGAAGAGTGGAAAGCAATAATTTTAACTTGGCATTTTAATAAACATAACCACAAAACTTGAAACACGTGTATTCTGTTTTTGACATTACAGTCTTACAGATGTAAAAGAATGAAGCGCTCCTCTTCTTCCAAACAGGGCTGCAAAATAATGCGTTAAAAAATAATTTTAGTTAGACAGATGTACATGATTTACTGATGGTCATGGTAACCGTCTGCTGAGCCTTAAATATGATAGTAGGTAATGCTCCAAGTCGCCCTGTAAGGTTCCTCGAATTTCTGTGTGTCATATTCCCCGCCAGGGAGAGATTTGAAAAACTGTCACTAAGTTATGGTTCTGGAAACTGTCTGCTTGTTTGATAATTCATTAGATGTGATTCTGAACAGTCATCCTACAAAGTTTGAGCTCAACAAATCGTCCCATTCCCGAATTATGCCAAAAAAACCGAAAATGTCGTTACGCGGTAAAAAAATTTGAAGTGATGGTTCTGGAAACTGTAAAACTTGTTTGGTTGTGTTGAGGATGTCAAAAGGGTCAGGAAAATATGTCTGGCAGAAAAGCAAGTGGTCAGGGATTTTTTTGGCAGTACTATGAAAAACACGAATTATTCCTTGGGTGGGAGGGAATATAACACATAGAGACGGTTACCATGACCATCAGTAAATCATTTGTACATCTCTCTAACTACTTTTGTTCTATGTCTAACGGTTTACAAGATGGGTTCTACAGACCCAAGACCCAATTGACCTCTGTTACTCATTTACGAACTCGACCTTACTTTTTACGTCCTGAGTACGCAGTAAAAATTTCAATTTGATATCTTTTTTCGTTTTTGAGTCATCTTGTCCACAGACGGACGGACGGACAGCCGGAAATGAACTGATTAGGTGATTTTATGAACACCTATACCAAAATTTTGTTTGTAGCATTAATATTTTTAAGCGTTACAAACTTGGGACTAAACTTAGTATACCTTACATATTACATAAAAATTTCATAGCCCTGAGTTCCAAAGAATATAGTCAACTCATTTCTTACGTCTATGAATTTTAAAAGCATAATACATAATTGATATTGATTCTTGAACCTTAGATAAGTTAGTTTTACTGTTTTAGACATAATTAAATATTTAAAAAAAATGGCAAATAATTCATTTATTGGAGTTGAAAAAGAATTTTATACAGAATTAATTATTATTAAAAATGAAACATTAGATGACAATGTTAAAATAGAAGATGTACGAAGTACGAATTAAAAATGAAATGCCAAATGAGGACATCAGTGATATTGATAGTGTTGAAAGTGTAAAACATGATCTTGTTCACGAAAATGATAAACAATTGTGCACAATTAATTACGAAAATATTAAACTTGAAAAAGAATTACATGAAGAACTAATTATTAAAGGTGAAATATTAAATGAAACAGTTCTAGGATTAAACTCATTTGCGTGTGATATTTGTAATAAAATATTTACTCAGAAACAGAATTTAGTTTCACATAAACGTATTCACAATGGCATTTCCATGTGATATTTGTAATAAAAGATTTACTCGACAAGATTATTTAGTTCTACATAACCGGATTCATAGTGGAGAGAAACCATTTTCATGTGATACTTGTAATAAACAATTTACTCAGCAACATCATTTAGTTTCACATAAACGTATTCATAGTGGAGAAAAACCATTTTCATGTATTATTTGCAATAAAAGATTTACTCGGAAAGATTATTTAGTTCTACATAACCGGATTCATAGTGGAGAAAAACCATTTTCATGTGATATTTGTAATAAAAAATTTAGTCAGCAACATCATTTAGTGTCACATAAACGTATTCATAGTGGAGAAAAACCATTTATATGTGATATTTGCAATAAAAGATTTACTCGGAAAGATTATTTAGTTTTACATAATCGGATTCATAGTGGAGAAAAACCATTTTCATGTGATATTTGTAATAAAACATTTAGTCAACTAAGTTCGTTAACTAAACATAAACGGATTCATGGTAGAGAAAAACCATTTTCAACTTCGATTTGACTCTAACTGTGCCCTTTTTATAATATTAAAATAGAAAACAGTTTTGTTAGAAATAATAAACTCAACCATTACTCGCTCATTCGCTCTCTCGCTCTGCCAGTGTGCACAGTATGCTCAGTGTATTTGTGTGCACTGTTGTGTAAACTTTAGCAAGCACCCTTATACAATAAGTGTGTATGAATAATAACCATAGATAAAATCATGGAGGTTATAAAGAAGGAGAACGATCGCAATAGAAAATATTGTCCCCCAAATATGGACAAAATAAGTGAGGCGCTGGGATCGCTAAGTTGTCTCATTAAATGCGGGCTGTTGTGCGCTAATATGCTACTTACCGACGACAGCTCGGCTGGTTTAAAAATGAACTATAAATTCTACCAATAGGGCTTTTCATTTACAAAATGATTCTTTTTTGTTTCGGACAGATTTCAATCAAGTAAAGACATATCACATATCTTCTATCTTTGTCAAAAAGCCTTGTTTGAAAAAGACAAAATATACTAGATTTTCTTAGATTTAATAGTTTTTTGACAACTGTCCGAAATAAAAGCATATCGATGAAAAGGTCTATTTTCAGGGACAGGTGCGCTAATGCTTTAGTACATAGCGATCGTTCTCCTTTATAATCTTCATGGATAAAATGATAATAACCTACGATGGAGGATATACATAGTGTTGTTAGTTTCTTAGTCATGAGATGACATATTATTTTCTTATACAATTATTATTAATTAATCAAATGTTCTGTTCAACTTGAGAATACAAAGTTATGTTATAATTTGTGTAATTACATGTGTTCATTAAATACAATATTAAATAAAGAACTTGCGTCTTTATTTCACTAAAATTCAAATTACCATATTAAGTTTAATTCAGAAATTGAAACAAAATTTATTATTATTAAAAAATAAAAAATAATACATAGCATATACTAATGAAAAAAAAAAATTAAATTGAAACCTCTTTATCAAAATCTCTATTTATTGATAAACGGTATTGGTCAATCTGATATTTCTCAAGAAAACGGTCAACCAAAAATTGAAATTGTGGCAGCATTTCTGCATCCTTTAATATACAATTTGTAAAATGTTTTTGGGATAGTACAAAAACTTCCACATAAGTATCTGCAATTACTGAATAAGTGAAGGATTCAAATGGATGTAAACATAACGCTCCAAACATATCACCAGCCATCAAATGGCAAATCTAAAAATAATAAATTTATTTATCCAGAAGTTCTAAATTTTTTGTCGGGAAATTCTAAATTTTATGTTTTTATTTTCTTGTAAGCCCGCCTTTGATCTTACAAGATGATTTGTAAACGGATTATTCAACATCATATGGTTTTCTCAATATTACAGTATCTCGGAAATTAGAACATTTTGTGCTTTGAGTTGTCAGTTTCTCATAAAAATGTGCTTTGAATGAGTACGAGTACTCTAGACGCTCATTCCGATTACCTCATTTCCAAGGATACCAGAAAGAAAAACCGTTCCATTATTAATGAAATATGTTTTATCATCTTGTGAACCAGCATTTATTATAATATCATGAGGTAAATAGATTTCAGTGCGAAAACATTTTACGATTTTGCCTATGCGAGATTTTGGTATACCAGTAAATAAATATCTTTCTATTTCTGGATTGCATGAATTCATTTTTATTTCCATGCGTAAATGATCTGAAAATAATGTGGAATTAACAAAAATGTATTGATCTAAAAAAGTCATGTTCTTTGTTTATAGCGTCAAATTAGTTCGAGTCAACTTATCGTCCAAGTTAAAATTTACAATAATTCATGCGTTTTATTCAAAATATGGCTAACTTTTAATTGTTCACATGTAAATGGTATAGTAAATGAATGTCAGAATGGTGTTATTTGAAGTTATTGAAAAACAAGTGAAAAGAAACAATTGACTTAATTGTTGAAATACCATGCATAGACAGTGTTGATGCGCAATCGTTTGTTTTTTTGACGTCACGTAAATAACAAAAGATATTCACTTGTAAATAAACACACACACACACTGATATACACTTATATTAATGCATACTATAAAATTTACACCTAATTAACGCCCTCGTGGGTAAACAGTGATGTTTACAAAAAAATGTTTCAAACAAAAGTTTTTTATTGTTTTATAAGAAACATTTTTTACATTTAAACTTTTATTCTATCTCTAACGGTTTACAAGATGGGTCCTACGGACCCAAGACCTAATTGACCTATGATGCTCATTTACGAACTTGACCTCACTTTTTACGTCCTGAGTACGCTGTAAAAATTTCAGCTCGATATCTTTTTTCGTTTTTGAGTTATCGTGACCACAGACGGACGGACGGACAACCGGAAATGGACTAATTAGGTGATTTTATGAACAGCTATGACAAAATTTTTTTCCTAGCATCATTATTTTTAAGCGTTACAAACTTGGGACTAAACTTAATATATGCATGGTATAATAACAATTAATTAAACTTGTTGTATTATAAAAATAGACCTTTTTCATGAAAAACAGAAATGCTTTTTGTTAATTTTTTATGAAAATATTGGCCGAGTAGAGCCTGTAACTCGAAAATTACGCATTTTTAACACTAAAAACACTATGAAAAATTTGTTTTTTTTGACTCCACTGCACCCGTGATCTGTGATGTCAATCCGACAAGCAATGACAGTGAAACACTGTATTAATATATGGTTATTGTAACTTTAAATGACGTCACAATGACGTTCGTGTAGCTTCGTGTGTTTCCGGATCGTTTTCACCAATTTGAATTTAAATGATTTTCATTGTCTGTTTTCTCGGCCATATGACTTCAAAAAAATCGGGGGAAAAAATTAGCCCATTTATCAAGACATTTACTTTCATTTAAAACAAAGAAAAAAAAATGTCAAAAAGGTCTATTGTAAAAATAAGTCACGAAATTGCATAAATAATATTTTTTAAATGTAAATTAACATAATTACTTATTGAAATTTGTTACAAAATAATGTTAAATTTTTAATTTAATCAATATATATAATATGGATAAACTTTTATGTCCATCCATTCTTTTATATTAATAAAATAGTTTACGGTTACCAGCATGGATTAAATACATATTTTTATCACATGTATTGTATATATGTCGCAGCCAACTTGCTTACTTAGCAGTTCAATTAACAGCCTAGCCGTTTTACTAAACTGGATCGTTCAATTAGTGACTTCTTTTGATACGCGCGCACAATCTGGTGATCCAAAAATTACATGTTTAAGTTAGTTACAATATTTAAGTTATTTGCATTTTGTTAGTTTTTATAGTGAGTGCATCACGAAAATGTATTATTTGTTTGCATTATTTATAATTTATTTATTAATATTTGTTATTACCGATACATTTTTTTTTACTTAGTTTAAAAAAATTGTTTTCCGATAAAAAGTAAGCCAAGTCGGAATCCTACATCTTGAGAAGACTAAATTATCGCAAGTTTTCTTACCAGAAAGTGTTGTTAAAATTGATGCTTCATCAAAATATTGATGACGAAATTTATTTTTCAAATATGTTGTTAATCGTATTTGTAAATGTGAAGGTAATTTGTTTGTCTTGACGTATTTGTTTAGTTGGCACATGATATCATTATTTTTTCGACCCGGTCCATAATATAACAGAAAGTGGTTTATCATAACGGCTAAAATAAAAACACATATCTGTTATCTCGCGAGCCGCAGGTTGCTGACCAATGAGCTATACTATTATATAATTGCATTCAAATCTGTTTAGTAGTTTTTGCGTGAAAGCGAAACAAACAAACACACTTTCGCATTTATAATATCTAGGGATAGGGATAATGCATGATAAGTAAAACTATTTAATCCTACCTGACACATATCCTCTGAAAAATATTCCAAACAGCATTTTGAATATTTCTGAGTAATGTTCTACATACTTAAGGTCTCTGTAGAAATCTGTTAAATAAATCATCGCATGAGAAAATTTCATCTTGTCTTGCAGATGTAATTATGTCATTTAATTTTTGAAGGCTGTTTCAAAATTGCAAGGCACTATTTTTATTTTAATAATTCATATAAACAAAGTAAAATAAACAAAAAATAGTCAAAATTCATACATGTATGTATGAAGTATATTAAACTAATTTATTACTGATACAGAAAAACGCCACTTTCAAAACTTGAATTTTTCTAAACTTTAAACTGTTATTATCTCGATAACAGTTATTTTACGAAAAAATCATAGCGGCCCTTTTTTACGTGAACAGAAATTGGAGCAATAGGGTTTCTGACAACGTCCGAAATATTAATTTTAAGCTTTTCTGAACAATAATCAACTGACAAAATGTGGTTCTCACATTTAGCAAACTCAAATACATGCAAATCCTGCTATATAAAAGGATATAGCTTATTTACAGTAAAAGCTATAGTTTCTGGATACTCAGAATTGGAACAATTTTCATTCAAAATCAAAGTGAGATCATTTGATAAGTAAAGCGACGGTAAAGACTTCAAACTGTTTTTGGATTTCATATAAACTGCCCAATTAAATTATTTTACAATTTTTGTTTTTGTAGTAAATTTCGTGCCCTTATTATGTATGTAATATACGATCTACCGCCTGTATGTAAGTGCTCTGTAATTGGATAAATTTATTGATTTCATAATTGTTTACGAAATATACAATTTTAGAAATTAAGTTTGACATTTATCGAATGATTTAAAGCGGTTACTTGTTCCAGCGTAGGTATTGGTGAAATTAAAAGTATGGAAACGTTCTTCAATATACCTAAATAAAATCGTGGTTTAAAATTAATACAACTATATACTTACGAAAGACAGATTCTGCTGTTTTAAGTAAACATTCTACGTAGTTATGAAACCCAATATGATCATTAATCGCTTTATTATTAAAATTTTTAAATTGTGATTCTATGAAAAAGAAAAATACAACCTCTCCACATGTAATCCAATGTAAAACAAGTGAAATAAACACCACATTCTTTGCTATCAGAACTAGAGTCGGTTGTTTGATTATTTTCTATTCACAACGAAAAGTAAAATCAATTTCGTTTTTGGAAATAAATAAAAAATCTGTTTTCTCAGTCAAAACCGTCATCTGTTGACTGTCAAAATTATTTCATGAGAGTAACAAAGATATAACTATAATTTCCACATTGGTTTGCAGAAAACCCAAACGAGGCAAAAAAATTTCATTTGAGACACATGTTTATTAAATAAAAATATGTCCCTTCTCTTATTTCTAATGCAATATACCTTAATGTTTTTTTAAATTGTTTGACGTGTACTGTCTCACCTACACATAGTGACCTAGCCCTAAGGAAAAAATAGCTATGTTATTACAAAATTACCTCAAGGCACCTTTCAATAAATTCCATAGACATTTTTAATCCTCCCTTACGTAACAGCGGTAACAAGCGAGCTGTATGAAATATACGAACACTCAATTCTTCTATTCCTTCTCCAAGATTAACAACACGAAAGTACAAAGACAAGATAGGCTGGGCACTTAATACATCAATTACAAAGGACATAAACCCATATGCTCTAAAAAAAAGGCCTTAATATATAAATTATCGTCAACATTAATAAAAAGCAAGTAATAACGGAGTAAAATAGTTTTCGAAACTCTAATATTGAGGTATGTTAAAACTTAAAACGGTACATGACATCCTGTTTTAAATACCGTATGTATCAGAATAAATGGTCAATATTCAAGGAGCTATTAATAGGGTAAGCATTGTGATATAATAACACACACACCCTCCCTCCCTCCGTCGGAGTTATTTGACATTAACTAAAGAGCATCCTACTAATTTTCATTCATTTTGAAGCATTTTGATATACTTCCCAAACATCCTTAAATGAAAAGGTCCATTATCCATACTTTGTTTTAAATCACTTAATAAATCATAATTATACTTTTATTCTTGGCCATGGCCCATGTGGTCCAATATGTAAATCTAGGCCTCCTTGAGAAACCCTACCGACATGAAGCTTGTATAAATAAATCAATTGAAAACAATTTACTTAAAAATTTTTGATGGTTTTAAAATTAAGTGTTTTGTTTCATATACGTAATAGCCAGTATTTAACCGAATTGCTATATTTATTAAAGCTGAAGAAAACATTAATAGAATAATTGCAAAAAAATTATCATTTTTCCCAGCATAAATGGATTTGATTAATTTGCCATCGTAGCATAAATATGGGCTGAGTATTAAATCAATAGTTAATATAAATCCATAAAAGTAAGTCCAATAAAATCTAAAAAAATAAAAATTTACATTAAACAGAAGCCATGCAAACGTGGCCTTTGAATCTAGATAATTTTAGTTTTTTATGGTAACGTAGAAACTTAAAAATATCGACGTCCGCAGGCCCCGAGAAATTTTGGAATGCTATTCGTGACTCCAAGAAACTAGCATTGCAATGTCGGTTGAAGAGGGTATAAACATGTATCTCGCCATAGCATAATCAAAAAAATTATTCCCTCCTCTCCATTTCATATTTAAATCAGTAGAGATTGGCTCAGTATTGTGGAGTCAAGAATCGTTAAAAACACAATTTAACATAAATACTTTAATTTTCGTGAAAAGTAATTACATTAGTTGACTGAATGGATGAAAAACAAACCATTGTTTTGATCGGATATGACGACGTTTTTCATTTAATAACTTCACTGAACTTGGTAAAAATAATTTCGTCATGGGATGAGTTTCTAGAAAGCAAAAATAAAAATAAACCATTTTCTGTAAATTTTACCACAAATTTTTCTAATTTAAATGACTTCATACCTGAAATCAATGTTAATTTCCTTATGTATCTACATAATCGTTTACACCAGTTCGTACTGGGTGGTAATTTTGGTAGACCACTGAATGAATTATTATGATATATTGTACAGTATGCATTATGCTTTTTCTTAATCATATTCAATACAAATTAAACAAATAGAAAATTTCCGTAAACTATTTTCATTATTTTTGTCAAATTATTTGTTTTGAAATTTCTAGGCAACGAAGCAAAAATAATAATAGACGATATGTATGTGTCGATGAGAACATAGTGGATGAGAATTTCTGTTTTTTGTTAAAAACCTATAGATTGAGGTAATATGGTTTTCCAGCTATATAAGAGATACTCTACGTAGCGTTTTTATTAAGAACCCTCCACTCGAGGGTAGCAGGAAAATAGCCGCGTATCTGGACGAGGTTTAGTCCTCGGTTGTTGCGTACTTTGTACTGCGCATAAGGCTGTCTTTTGTAAAATGCAGACTTCGTTATACAAAATATTATGCTGAATGCACATCACAAATGAAACGAATTGATTGATTTTTCAGTCATAATTTCATAATTCATAGACATTTGTTTCCCTCATCGGTCGTCGGTTTTCATTAAACTAAAAAAAATGTATTGTCGATACACGGAGTGTTGTCAGGGGAATAAATAATAAAGTCATCACTTAAGTATTTATAAAAAGAATATTATTATCAAATAAAAATATTTAAAAATATCTTATAATAATTTGTGACTAGAACAAGTAACTTTAAATAAATTACAAATATTTTGGTCCTTACATCGAGGTACACAGTACTAATTAATATTAATCATAATCTTCTTTTACTAACTAGACAAGCTGCATAACTGTAGTTTTAAAATCCAGATTGCCATCCTGCACCGTTGTAATTGGAAATTGTCAACTGAATCAAATTTATTTGTCGGAGTCAATTTACTATTCTCGTGTGACAAATAAATTTTCTGTTTAAGATACCATGTTGAATTGTCCCTCTAGTTAGTTACATCATCTGAATATTAAAACAGCAGCACTTATTTGCATTTTAGTTCAATAATTTACAATAAAAAAAAACTTATTTTCCACTAAATTCTTTCAGACAAAACAAAATTTGAAATTGGAAAATGGTTCAATAATCAAAAGCTATACGAGTTTTAATGTAGTTTATCGAAGTTGGCAAGGCAAGCAATATTGATTATGGTTTATAGGAATCTCGGCTACAATTTGCTGTTTATTCATTAGCACGTGTTTAAAACCATGCATTTTTAATCAATATTTTCAATCACGAACTTTATACAACTTTTTTTGCTGAAAATAAGAATGTATTCGTGTATTGATTTCTATTCGTCTATGTGATCCAGTCAATTTGACTGGATCACATGTTTGAGAAAGGGGTGATTGAAGTATTACCTTCATAGTATGGGTATCTCCAATTATGCCACGTGTAGGGTCAGTATGGAGGAGTAAAGTCCATACATGTTATTTGCACCAACAGAAACTTGCTCGGCGTCAGATCCATTAATCCTAGGAGAAATCCCGGGAAGCTGAGGGCTTCCTGCGTGGCGTCTGGCCTCGACAGAAAACTCATAGCTTCAACTGCTTAAAATAGCATCTCTTACCCGGAAATATCCCATTTGCGGTACCTTTCTTATGTTTTATTATTGTTATTATTTAGTCAACTCGAATATCATAATTTACATCTCCGAAAGCGCACTTCTCCATTATACAACTTTTGTTCATTGAGCCAATTTGTTGCTTTTGTCCAAATATTATTTCAGAGAGCGGAAAATAGATCATAATTGATCTCTTATTTACAGAGTGGCAACTAATATTATAAATTATTACTTAGACTATAAGGCATGATGTACAACAACTGTATGAACGTCTCCGTTAGGTGAACGTGGTTTAACGTCTGTCCTATTTACTACACTGCTATTACTAATTGTAAACAAATTAATAGGCGGCAATACAATGCTACCATTTCCTACATGCTTTTCTCGGTGATAAGGAATGTCATTATTTGAACTATGATTCAAATCAGCCGGATTTAATGTTTGCGGATAACGTGGATGTGCCGATTTTAATTGTCTATTTGTATCTGTTATCGATGCTGATTTCTTTTGACTTAGTAAGGCACCTACACCAAGTAATGTAGCTGGTGCAGTTTTATTTGAACGCATACCAGAAAATCTTCGTTTTGGTTTTACTTCAATTTGTTTAGTTTCAGATATTGAAGGCACTGACTCTGCATTTTCTAAAGGCACATGAGGAATATAGACTTGTGTTGATGATTTTGATGAGCTTGATGAAGTACTTGACACTTCATCAGATTCATCTATTGGTCCAGCACAATCACCACTTCCATTCAACCATTCTATAGAGTTAATTTTATGTTTTTGGACACGATCTATAATCTTTTGACGCATACTCGAGTTTTTACTGTTTTGTTCACGTGAATCACGCTCAACGCGTGCGTTTAACTTCCAGTAATCACGTAATATTAAATTTAACAGCCATATGTAACCTTTATATATGGATTCGTCAATTTTTATCTTACTACGACTTTGTTCAATTGCACAACATGATTTGACCAGTGTTGGACACCTCTGTTGATTAACCAGTTCTTCAAGTTTTAGTTTTTCAACAATGTCCAATTCATCTAAGGCACTAGGTATGTCTTGTTTATTAGCAAGTAGTAACATTGGTTTTCCAGCTAGTTTTTCATTTGTTAGTAATTCATTTAGTATTAATTTCACTTCAGATAATCGTTTATAATCATTTGAATCAACTACGAATATTATACCATGCGCCTAAAATATTTTTAAAATGGTCAGTTTTAGGTAGTTTGTCAATTTGTTACCCAAATTACAGTTAAACTCAGTCAGTTTAACTGTAATTTCAGTTTTTAGAAGTATTTTTTATGATTTTCAATAATTGTTAGCGCGTATTAAATTTAATCAGCAAAATTATTGTGTTCTCGATAAATCATATTCCCAATTACATTCGAAACCAATAGGGAATATTTATGAAATTTAAATTTGGTTCAAATATTTTTCTTCTGTAACTTTAATGACAGGACATTACAACTAAACCATTATTTTAGTAATTAATATCTTTTTAATAACTTAAAATTAATTAATAAAAGTACAAATTCAGTGAGGGCTTTTATAAATTTCTAAAACGGAAATTCAAATTTTTATACGGACGTGACATCACAGTACGGGCTTGTCAAATTTGTTGACATACTGTATGATATTAATTACTTACATTTTATATAGTATATCATTAAATTATACTATTCTAGGGCTTTTTATTAGAAAACTTAATGATAACGAGTGTAAATTATGTGTTCATTTTTTTAAAGTGTAAATTATACATTGAACTGTCACCAATTGACAGATCACGTACTTATACGTCATCAACAGAGATCGCCAAAAAACTGTGTTTAAATATCTCAAAATTATAATGTATTTTAAATATTTTTTTACACTTAAATAAAGCATTTTTAAGCAGTATTTATATTTTTTACTTTGTTATAACGGTATAAATGGCAAACTAGCTACAAATGATTTTTTTTATATCTAGTAGAGTTTAAGAAAAATATGGGGCAAAAATATTATAAAAAAATGTATATTTAACAAAGATAAAGACAAATAAAATCTTACATCAGAAAAATATAAATGCCAGATTCCTCGAATTTGTGGACCACCTCCAATATCATAAATATGAATATCACATTTTTGATATTTTAAATTATAAACTGAAAATCCTACCGTGGAGACCAATTCGTCACGGGATTCACCAGCAAGACCTTTTACCGTGGCCGTTTTACCAGCATTATCCAATCCCAAAATGAGTAATACAATTTTTCTATAAAGATTTTGAAAAGAATGGTTAAATTTATATGAACGAGTAATATATGTTACAAATCTTACTTTTTTGGTTGATTTTTAAAACATCTAAAACACCAACAATTACCCATAATTGTCAACTATTTTAATATTTAAATAATTGCTGTGTAGAACATTTCTTATCACATTTTCTTGTATCATAGCAGCCATTATTTGTAAACAACATTTAATTATTGACAATTCTCCTAAAAGTTAGAAAGCAAATACCAACTTTGTTCAAATTTCATATTAGAAAGTGCAAAAAACATGAAAGAAAAAGTACGATATGTATTTTTTGTATAAAGGTAAGTTCACATCATTTTTACAAGCGTACATTTTTCAATGGTTTATTCTTCTTTTTCATTCAATTTACGGTTTTGTCAATAAATATACTTTATATTCGTTTTGATTTTTTTGGAATTTTTCGAGGGGCGAGTCATATATTAGGTGCAATGGAACCGTATATTCCAACGGAACTTGTGCATGAGAGTTATGTAAGAGCTCAGCTTCATTTAATCGTTTAACGACCTAAAACGCTGGAGTTAACCAATCAGAAGTCAGCATTTATTACGTCCCATAACTTAAATATCGTGGCGTCATATGTAAGTTAATTTTATCAGATGGATATGGTATTAAATTATACCTTAAATTATTATCAGATATGGTTAAACACTAGATCAACACCATAAAGGTAGAAACAAATTGGCTTAGATTTTTTATGGATTCGAATAAAACGTCTGGAAATTAAATTACGCAATTTAGTACCTTATGGTTTCTAGAGCTATTCTCAGGAACTATAAAAGGTAGAGGGTTCCTATTTGAAAAGTTCAAGTTATTAGTTTATTGGGTCTAATTTCATACCAACCCGATTTTATAACATTAAAAGGATGAAAAGAGGACTAATGTTTTCTTAAGATATCCAATTTCATCCTTTCCAACTCCTTAATATTTTTAAATTTTACTCCTTAATTACAAGTATAGTTATCCGGGAACACACTATATAATATTCTATGGTGTAAAGGGTGTAAAGTGTGTATACACTATGCTACTAAAAGAACAGAAGACTAAATTTTGATTTCTTTACACAACTTGGAAACTTGGGAAATTCATAATTTTATGAAACAAATATTAGAACAATATTAGTCCTTTTCTAATTCTAACCAATATTTTAACTAGCAATAAGCCGGTATAAGCAAAACCTTTAACCTCAAATTTTCTAATATCCCATCTACAAATTATATGTATAGTATGGCTAAAAGTAGATAAAAGAAAAAAAAATATGGATATTTTATCAAAATTAAAACAATTGTACAGAAAAAAATTTATAAGATACGGTATTCCATTTATGTGCTTAGTTGTAGGTGGATCGTTTGGTTTAAGAGAGTTCACCCAAATTAAGTAATTACATAATTACCGATAACAATTTTTTTACCACATAAAAAAACTTTTAAAATTAGGTTTCAGTTCAAGCCAACAAAGAAAATTACACCGGAAGAGGCTGAAAAATATGGTGTGAAAATGAAAAATCCAAAAGAAGTCACACTTGAATCAGAATATGAAAAAATTAAAGAATTAGATATCGAACATTGGGAAAACATTCGAGGACCTCGACCTTGGGAAGAAGGAACAACGAAAAATACGAATCCTTTATAATAATTTGTTATCTTATGTTCCTTTTAAATTAGATATTTATTTAACAGTACATTAAATAGTTAAATAATCTTTTTTTTCGAGCAAAAGTTAATTCATCATTATATTGTAAATAATGATTTTTATCCAAAAAGAAAATAAAATTTTTGTGATTTTTACTTGAGTACAGATTTGTATTTTAATTAAGCGGTAAACTAAAAAGTAGAATTTTTAGGGTCTTTAGGACCCAAAACTCAAGTCGAGAAATTACTATTACCAATATCTCTTACTATGCATTGAATCAATAAATGATCCCGATTTTTGAGTCAAAATACAAAAATCGTCTTTGATTAACGATAGGTCGAATATTTTCATATTGTATCGTCGAATATTCTGTATGGAGTCCTATATTTAAAAGAGGCTTTCCACAGTATGTCGAAAACTATTCATCTGATCGACAACTGATGTCGATCAGATGTGGACCTTTTTACGTTATTCAAAAACAGAGACAGCAAAAATTTTAAATTTCAAAAATCATTTGTAATTTGGATAATAATTATTTAAGGTAATTAAAAACCAAAAAATTTATGAATACGTTTAATTGCTGAATAGTTTCCAAGATTTATTTATAGCTCTAATTAGATTTACATAATAATTCTTCATCAATATTTCCTTATTTTTCCAATCTCTATCATTTCTAAATGTTTAAATATTTCATTTCTTTTTTTTTTTTGCACCTTGATTCCCCTCTCTGCTCCTCCTGAGCTAAACTACAGTTAAAGGAGAAACACAAATTAAGAGAATATATAGTTATTAGAACATTTTGTATTTATATACTGTAAACATGTGTACATAGAATAAAATTTTCAAATAAAATTAAGATATATCGACGATTTGAAACCTTATAATTACATCTAAATCTACATAAAAAAATTATAAATATATAAGACGCATATGATTCTTTATATACCATCACGTGAAAGCTTAAAACACCACTTTTTTAACAAATTTTTTGTCAAAAGAAAAAAGAATTGCTTTCGTATTATGGTATATAAAAAACCGTAGCACCCTTAAATACATTTATTTATTATATATAAACAAATACAAAAAATCCTTGTAACCTAATCAAATAATAATTTTTCTTCATTTTTCTTTAAAAAATTCAAACGATAAAAGCATTTACATTTTTTTTTTAATATACAGGATGTTATTCTAAATTTAAATCTCCATTTCGAAATAGTCATATTCAATTTATGGCAATTTTTAATTCACTGGAAATTAGAAAGTATAATGGAGAATAAAGAAATCCATCCAGTATAAGTTTTGCCCGTTTTATCGAGTAATGTCATTTGCAAATTGATTTATTATCTATAATTAAAGTCACTCCATAAAAAATTATTCTAAGAAAACTCTCCTCAATTGTTCTGTTTCCAATCAAATCTTTGCAATTAATTATCGTCCATTCTCCTTATAGTCAAAAGTTACTACTGCTATAACGTTTACCTAGAAATAATCTGAGATTAGGAAAAAAAAACTGCAAAAAAAAGCATCACATTATTTTTCCCGAGTGCAGTTTATTCTAGCTGAAATGTTTGTATAATCTACTTAAAAAAATCAAAGTCAGCAGAACAAAACATTAATCTAAAAAATCCGATAGACCTAGTTTTTTTTTTAAATTCAAGCCATTGTGACCCTCAAAGTAGTTTCGAATCAACGCCAGGTTGGCAGTTAAATACAAAACTTGATCGCCTGAGATGCAAGGTTTTAAATAGCTTGGAATGTTGCATTCATGTCGAGAATTTTCACGTCGCAGGATCTGAAGATGGGTGCAAATTGAAAAAATTATACGCTATTTAAAATTTGCAAATCATTCAAAGATCGGAACGCCCAATCATCTAAATGGTTACGATTTCGTAGTCACAAAATTATTCATATTTTTTTAAAACGTTCGTGTAATCAAACTTAATTTCAATTTAAATCTGTGATTCTAAAAGTATTCGTAGCTTAACGTCGTGCTTTTAGTAACTTTTAATCAGAAGGTTACTACCTCAAGACGATTTAACGAGAAGCTATTTTCTCTAAAGCTTGAGGCAAGTTCTTAGTAGATTTTTATTAATTGACAAAATATATTTTTCTATTAAGTTTATAATGTTTATCTTTACATAAACATGCAAAAATCGGGTAAAAGAAAAAAATATCCCCTAGAAAAATATGAAAATTAAAGAGTTTCTTTTTTTATCATTACGAAAAAAAAAGAAAAGATTAAATTAAAGCAAAATAAATTGATATTCTGACCATTGAAAGTTCGAAATACGTCGCAAAGTAATATTTTTATATTCTTTTAGAATATTTGACATGATTACTTGAAGCCTACAGTTTTACAGATAAATATTTTATATTGTTTATCCCAAAATTTTTATTCATCATCCCAGTCTTCAATTAAATTATTTATTGGATTCTTAGTGACTTGTTGAGTGGTTTCGCCAGAATTTTGAGAATCTGTATCTCCATCATCCCAATCATCTAGTAATTTTGTTATCTTTATATTTGATACTTTATTCTCGTCATTTTCCTCTTTATTAGTTTCTTTATCATTATTTTGCTCTTCAGTCGCTGGTATAACAAATTGATTTGATTCGCTTGGCTCTGTTTCATTTGTTTCGATACTTTGTTGTACCAATTCTGTACTATTTCCTTGTAAGCCACTGTCGTCATCACACCAATCCGAAACCAATGATGTTACGTTATCTTTTGTCGCTGTAGGTGTTTCATTTATGGTTTCGTTTTCATTTTTTTCTTCTATAGGCAAAACATCTTCTGTTTTTTCCTCAGGTTCTTTTGTTTCGTTTGATGCATTTTTGTTACTATTATCCTCTTCAACTATTTCAGGAGTTTTCTCATTTTTATCTTGCGTTTCTTCAGCTTTCACTTCATCTTCTTTAATTTCAGATGTTTGAACAACTTCGTTAGTTTCATCAGTTTCGTTAGCTTCTGTAATTGTTTCATCATTTACTTTTTCATCACTGTCATTTTCTACATCTTTTACTAGAGGAGGCTCCATATGCTCAGTTTTATGTTCTGTAACATTCGTATCTTCGTTTATTTCAGTATTCTCAGCTATCTGTACATTTTCAGTATCCTTTATAGTTTCTTCATTTGGTTGTTCAATATCCTCAGATTCAGGAGAATCCTCTTTTTTGGATGAATTGTCAGCTTCATCAACATCCATTGCTTCATCCTCTAAATGTGTATCTGATTCTGTAACACTTTGATTTTCAGCTAAAGGTTCTACTGCTGGTGCTGACGGTTCTAATGTAAGTGTGGGTATTTCTATTTCGGATGTCGATGCGTCTATTTCTGAAGGCCTTTCTAATGCTGGCGGTTCTAATTCTTCAGAAATTGACTCAACATCTTTATTATTTGTTTCATTGTCTGTCTTTGGACTGACAGCCTTTGCGACTTCATCGATTTCTTCATCGACTTCCATCGGTTCAGGTTCTAGATTTTCATTGCTTACTGGCAATGCTTCTGGTTCTTTAGGTTCTTCAATATGTTCCGTAATTATCTCATTTTGTTCTTCAGTATGAACATCCCCATCTTTATCCTCTAAAGTTCTCGCTAAATCATCAGACGTTTCTTCTGGTACATTTTCAGAAGATTGTGATTGAATTTCAGTCGATAAAATTTCAGCAACAGCATTTGAATGTTGAATTATTTCTTGATTTAATTTTTCAGTTTCCTGAAAATGATTATTAATTTCTTGTTGAATCATTTCAATAGATTCTTCAGGTTCAATAACTTCTTGCTGTATTTCTACTGGTTTTTCCACATCTTCATTTTCCGTATTTTTGATTTCTAGTTGTTCAGCATTAGTTACTTGTAATTTGTGCCCGTTCATTTCAATCACACCAGTTTGCGAATTCAAAACGATATTACCTTCTGGTGAAATATATTGTGTGGATTGTCCCTCAACCGGATGTGAATATAAGACTACAATATTTGAATTTTCTGATGTAATTATTGGTGTATTTCCATCACTGTAATCGTGATCAGTGAGAACCATAACTAATTCATCAGTGGTTGTAACCGGTGTAGACGTTGTGACAATATTGTTTGCAGTTTGTTGATCCGAAACAGTTAACGCAATTGTTTGCGGTGTTTGATGTACCAATGTTCCATCCTCTTCACTAATTTCCGGTAAAATATACTCTTCCGTTGTACAATCATCTTGCGTTTGAATAACAAATTGATTTTCATCCAAAACCACGAGGCCTAAACTTGCAGCAATACCACTTGCTACATTAACTAATGCTTCAGCTTCTGAACTAGGTACGCTGGGTGTTGGTACCATATCTTCCGTTTTATTTTCAATTTCTTCAATATTTGTGTTAACTGATATATTTGATATGATTTTAATTTCCGATTTTATTGATTCCTTATCCAATTCATCTAGATTAATATTTTCTGATTCCAATTCTGGTTTATGATATGATTTCATGTGAGCGATTACATAAGAGGCGCGTAAAAATTTCTTATGACAATATTCACAATCAAAATTTAAATCTTCATTATGGCCGGTTTGATGACAATGTTTAATAAACAGTAGGTTTCGTTTGAATGTGGCGTTACATATTTGACATACTATACGTGAAGCTTTTTCATCCACGTATGATTGTGTACTACCATGAACTCCAGCTTGATGACGTTTAAGTAATACTTTGTTCACCGCAACGTAATCACATCTATCACATTGAGGGAATACAAACGGCGGTGGGGGATCAATTCCATGTTTTGTTAATTGATGGTATAGCAGAAGATGTCGACGTGTACTTCTATGGCCACAATGTTCGCATACACGAGCATCAATTCGTTCTGGATGGAATTCCACTATATGATCATGGTATTCTGGATATGACTGTAACTGAATATACTCATTTGGAATGTTACAGTCTTTGCATTTATACTCTTCGATTCCACTCTCATCTTGGCTACTATTATTGCCCTGTAGTTGCTTTTCTTGTTGCGGTGATTGTTTCTCCTCAACAATTTTCTCATTACTCTTAATAATTTTTATTTTCTTCGGTTGCTCTAACATTGTCTCATTTGATGACTGATTCTTTTGCATGATTTTCAATTTAATATTTTTATTTTTCTGCATTAAATATGGATATTTTTTCAATACTTCCGATATAATTTTCGTGTGATTTGTTAAATCACCACTTTCAACTTTTACTTTAGCTTCAATTATTGATTTTTTACCTTTTGTGGCATTCTCTTTACCTTCTAAACTAAATCGAACTTTCTTAGCTGGTGAATGATCTTCATCGTTTGAAGAAGGTTTCAATATACTTTTATTTGGATTTTCTTCTTTTATGTTACCAAAAATTGATTCACCACCTTGGCTACTATTTTCATCGCGATATTCTATATTATCATTGGAATCTTCATTTTGTGACGCTGAATTACGTTCTTCGTTACGTAATATATAATCGTTACGTAATTTTTGTTCTTGTAAATATTCTTTAACTTCTTGTAAATTAACTGGATTATTGTGATGGTTATAAGATGTTGCAGGTCGTTTAATGGTGTTCTTTTTGATTTCTTCAAACGCAGCTGATGAGTTACTCATTGAATTTGATTTAATGATAGGGGCAGCTAGAGGTTGACTACCATAAGATATATCATCGAATGATGAAACCATCAAATCTGTGGATGGGATTTCGTCTTCAGGCCATTCAAATCGTGTTGGACGTGGTGTATTATCTAAAACCTTCGGTGTAGGAGTGCTTGTTGACTTAAAACTACTTACAATATTTTCACTTATAAAATCAGAAGTTGATGCACGAAATGATGATGTTGGTATTGTTTTACGCTTCCATACAGGTAATTTACGTCCAGGTAATGGTTCTGGAAGATCAGGATCCATTGTTTTTGGTACAATCTTTTTACCTTGTAAATTCCATGTTACAGCTCCAACTGATGCTCGTTTATGTAATGGTTTTGCTAATGGACTAACTGGTACTTTTTGTGCATCTAATAATTTTGTTAACACTGTTAAATTCATTAATTTCGCTGCTGCATAAAGTTTATCATAATGGGACATTTGAAATTCTAACTGACCGGTATACATAAAATTCACGATTGGTACAACAACATCGGGTTGTAAATCTAAGGGCATTATTAAACAATCATCGACTACATCACATGTATTTTCTAATATTTGAAAATATTCAGTACATGCATTCATAACTAGTCTATGCACCTTTAATTGCACATTATTTTCAAATTGTAATGTTAAATCACAAAAATCAGTTCGATTAAAAAATTGTTGTAGACGTTGGAGGAAAAATATCCCCCAATTATCAATTTTTACTTGTTTTATGTCACTCATTTTCGTTGATTATTGATGAAATGACACTATATTTTATTCGTTTTGATATTTATTTTCATCTGAAATAAGAAAAATACATTGAATATTTTTGGAGGCATCATTTTTATGGCGTTCACTATTTTGTACGTACTCACATTTTTTTTAGATAAACACATCAATAACTTTGTATAAATTTATATATAACATATACTTATTGTATATAATAAGTTTTAAATACTTTTAAATCATATTTTTATGTAAAATATTTCATATTTACTCATTTTTTTAGAAATAGAAATAGGAAAATTTGCGCTCCATCTCTGCAGACAATTAGACAATCCAACATATTGAACGCATACTCGACTTTTTACCGCTAGATGTCTTTTCATGCATTTTCGGTCAATAATTTTTTTTCAAGCCAAATCATTTTGATGCTTTATTTATATTAGCATAGATGTAAACGTTTGTCTAGAGTATTGAATTTGTAGATAAATGGAACAGTTTTTATACCATGCACATATGTAATATGCAAGGTATACTAAGTTTAGTCCCAAGTTTGTAACGCTTAAAAATATTGGTGCTAGGAAAAAAATTTTGGTATAGGTGTTCATAGAATCACCTAATTAGTCCATTTCCGGTTGTCTGTCCGTCTGTCTGCCAACACGATAACTCAAAAACGAAAAGAGATATCAAGATGAAATTTTTACAGCATACTCAGGACGTAAAAAGTGAGATCAAGTTCGTAAATGAGCAACATGGGTCAATTGGGTCTTGGGTCCGTAGGGCAGATCTTGTAAACCATTAGAGATAGAACAAAAATTTAAATGTAAAAAATGTTCCTTACAAAAAAATAAACAACTTTTGTTTGAAACATTTTTTTGTAAACATCACTACTTACCCATGAGGGCGCAAATTAGGTGTAAATTGCATAGTATGTATTATATGGGAATATCAGTTATATTAGTTATGTATGTGTGACATGTATTTATGTGAAATGTGATAGAGTAATTAACACTGTTTATGCGTGGAGTTATCATATCACTATATTACGATAACAAGCCGAAAAAAAGGACTAGGTAGGTAGGGAATGATAGAGGGGGTGTCCTGAGTACAAAACCATTCGAATTAGTTTTCGATCACCCCTCTTTATGAGTAAGTTATGAAGAGTTGAAATTATCGAATTTTATTAAAATTATATAATCCATTATAATTTATATAATCCATTTATAATTACATATATTCTATTATATAATCCAAAAAATGGCATTAATATAAATTTGCTCATATTTTTATTTCCAATAGCATTAATTTTGAGAAAATCTAGACTTTAATGGAATTGAGCTGATGCGGTCGTAATCACCTAGAGTTGAAGCCAAGACCAAAAAACCCGCATGCAGACACTGACAGATCCGTGCTAACTGGATCCCATTAAAAGAGCAACATTACTCGTAGATCACAGGGTTGACGCAAAGAGTATAAACTCGCAGGCCTATGCTTACTCGACCTTATTATAGTGGGATGAATTATCAGAATGGGTCAGTAGTTTAATGATTTCTCTTAAGTAATCCTTCTTAATTTTTTCAACGAATGATGACCGACGGTTAATTAAAAGGTTTTTTTATGAAGGACTAACACCTTTGTGGTAATGTATCTATTACCACTCGCAGCCCCCTTCAGCGGTGGGGTCGAACACTACGATGTTGCAATGCCCTCCTCAACCCTCAATAACTTATGAATGAGGGAATTGATTGTGATCGATGCGTAATTCAAAATTTTTGTGCTAAGGAAAAACACCCACCCTTTCATTACTATCATCATTTTGCGGAAGTGTGCTGGATATCAGAAACTGCAAAATTACATCTATTTTTTTCTGTTATCTATGGTTTTTGATAGGAGTAAATTTTTGGCAAACATTTTTGATTAATAATCAAAAACATGATATTTTAATTAAAAGTTTGGCTTTTATCGGATATTTGATAAGGCCAGATAAAGCATAAAATTTTGTTTATACAATTAAATAATTAAAAAACTGTGTTTATAGCTTAAGCACCATAAAGAAAGTCTTAGGTTATATATTATCTATAACATTATAGTTTATGTCATTGAACTGTTTGACATTTTCATTTGCCAAAAATGCCACCAAAATTAAAATTTGCAGAAGGTATTTATTTTTTTTATTATTTACAAATAAAAAACTTATTTTTTATATCTAAACCTTTCTGTTTATAGGTGAAAAAGTTTTATGTTTTCATGGTCCACTGATTTACGAAGCCAAATGTTTGAAATCTTCGGTGGTTAAAGATAAACAAGTGAAATATTTGATACATTATGCGGGATGGAATAAAAAGTAAATAATTTTATAAATATGCATGTAAAATTACTTAAATATAGTTTTATATAATTGTTCTTTAATATATTTAAATATGTTTATTTACTATACTTGAAAGGCCGGTTGTAGACTTATAGTATTTGAAAAAGAAGATGTTTTAGTGCTTGGATTAAAATATTTTAGAATTTGTAAAGTTGAACTAAAATCTTAAGAATCGTAAACTATTCTCGGCAAGTGTTGGATATTTTAAACAAAATATCCTGTTATTAGTTGTGGAGCCATTGTACAAAGAGTTTCCATATGCCGATACCATTTTATCGGGCTAAAAAATTCATATCAAAGTTATGATTAATATCAATCTATTAGCGTAGAACGTAAGGTTAAAACCTATTATTAGTTATTATTAAGCTTGCTATTAGATTAATATTGAAAATTACGGAAATAATGACCTTGCTTTCGTTTTTAAAAATCATTAAACCAAATATGCAATTGCCCCCTTTCTTTATAGGTAGAATTTTGCATTCAATTTTTGTCGAATCTATTTTATTTACTAAAAAACGTCTCAACCAAAACATCTTTTCAATTTCTTTTATACAAAAGATCAATACAAATTGGAAGGTTTTCATTTGAAATTTTGAAGTTAAACCTCCTAGGACTTTTCAAAGTCCTTTCAATACTATTCTGGAAAGATATTGAGCAAAAACATGATTTTCTACTTGTCTTTTGTCTTACGTGGTACTAGTATATTGATAGCTCACGCTAATACTATTTATATTTACAGTTGGGATGAATGGGTACCTGAAAGTCGTGTACTAAAATATAATGAAGCAAATGTTGCCAAACAAAAAGAAGTACAAAAGGCACATTCAACACAATCATCAAAATCGAAAAAATCAAAATCACGTAAATCGGAGGTATCATCCAAAGATAATGATTCAAGAGCCAGTACACCAAATCAAGAAGTGAGCAGTAGTCGAACATCAAAATCACGGGGTGCACCGGTTACCCCATCAAGCAGTCAAGATTCTAGTTCCGATGTACCACGTAAAAAAAGAAATCGATTGGATCCAACTGTAGAGCCTGAAGAGCAATTTTTGAACAAAGTAAGTATTCTGCCAAAATTTGGAAACCATTAAATATAAGGTAAACGGGTTTGGTAAATTGGCGATAGACCTGGAAAATTGGACAATCTGATGTCAGGCTAAAAGGGTTATTTTTTTATTGTTTAATAATTATTAATGTTATTAAGCGGTCATGGTGTCTGCCAAGTTCCCTGCTGCGTTTTTTCAGACCGGGAAAGTTTAGTAGCCAATCACGAAGTTTCAAGTATGTATTTATTTATCTAAATGAGTGCTGTCCCACGGACTAAACGTCATAATGACTTTAATGTCATACCAAATGATATTTGGGGCAAGAAAAATATACCCTTTCAAAATATTAAAAAAATTAATGAAAATTGAGACCCGAAAATTTTTAAGATAGTTAGGTCTGATAACTAGATATGTCTGGTTATAATTCAATGTTGGATGATTCAGATTCTCGAAGCATTATTATCGATAATTATCACCCTTAACTTTATATCCATTTATTTGCAGGTGGAAGTAAAAGTAAAAATACCAGATGAATTAAAACCATGGCTAGTAGATGATTGGGATTTAATAACACGCCAAAGAAAATTGGTAAATTTACCGGCTGAAGTAACAATCAATAAAATTTTGGAAGATTATATAGCACATAAACGTGCGAGTAAAACACATAATCCAAACCGTGATGCAGCAATTGAAGATATGATAACAGGCATCAAAGACTACTTCAATGTTATGTTAGGGCCACAATTATTATATAAATTTGAACGACCACAATATGCAGAATTGTTACAAAACCATCCAAATGAACCTATGTCGAATATTTATGGTGTTGTACATTTATTACGTTTATTTGTAAAATTAGGTCCAATGTTAGCGTATACACCGTTAGATGAAAAGAGTATACAATTATTATTATCACATTTTCAAGATTTTATGAAATATTTAGTACGAAATAGTTCATCGTTATTTAATTTACAACATTATATGAATGCCCCACCAGAATATCATCGAAAAAGTCAATAATTTTCTTTTTTATTTTAATTTTTTAAGAAATTCGAATTTATTTTACTCTATATTTAAATGTGTCGTTATGTGCTGCGATCACATGAATCGAAAATTCGGTTGCGTTATCCGAGTGGAAAAAAATTAAATTAGTGAGCGCTCACATACGCTGAGGGTCAATTCATTTGAAATCAAAATTGATTTTGACGTGTTTTAGGAAAAAAAATCAAAATATGCTGAAAGAATCATTTTGGAAATAGAAAAATTTCAATATTGTGATTATTTATGTTTTCCTCTGATTTTCAAAACAAAGGAAATTTGACTAATCACCGCTTTTAATGTGAAATATTATATTTGATTTACAGAGAACATTTAGCCCTTCAAGTTATTGCGATATTAGCGCCTCCATTTAATGAATACTTTGTCAAGTTTGCTAAGTCATTTGAATACCTTAACTCACGTAAATGTAGCATAAGAATCTCACAGGCGTTAGATAACTCTTATTGAATATACTTATAATTCAAGCTAACTCCATTGTTTATTTTAATTATTTTTAAAATAATGTGAACATGCTTTCATAATCAATTGGCAGCTGTTACGTGAACTTATCTCGTTTTTTTTGCTAGATAGGCGAGACGATATAACATTTGAGATTGATTTTTTCCGGGAAAGACAGATCGAGATGCGATTTTTTGCATTCGATTCAGGAAGTCGATTATAAAATTTGTGACATTTTGATTGTATACAATTAATAAAAATTAAGTTGACATCGCCAAGATGCATTTTCGTAGGGTCAAAATATATTACTTGGTAAAAAAAAAAAAAATTGGCCAAATTTTGATACTCGAGGGTTTTTGTAATCGTTGATCACGAATATGATTTTCAAAATTTCCTCGATACATCTGGTGACCAGGACGATCTGGTTGTACACCTCATGTCCAGGTTTCTGATCATAAATACGATTGCATAAGTACTCCTCGGTGTACCTAAGAATCAGGGTACCTTGATTTCAGAGCTCATATCCAGCATTTTTCACCAAATGCATCTGAAATCATTCAAAAATGTTGATCCTCAGGTACACCAAGGAGTATCTTAGCCATCATATTCGTGATCAGCAACCCCGAAAATCCCGGAGTAATTATTTTGGATGCATTTTATATTTATAAAAATTTAGAGATAATCCTGGTGATGAGGTGTACAAGCGAGTCGTCCTGGTCACCAGGTGCATCGAGGAAACTTTTCAACATCATATTCGTGATCAGCGACCACAAAAACACCCAGATAACAAAATTTTTCTGATTTTGTTAATTATTTACCAAGTAATTTTTGCACCAATTTAAGTAAAAAATTTGCAAGGATTATATAGCCCTGAGGTCTTGCCCGAAAAAAAATCAATCAAAGCGTTTTTAGTGTTATTGGAGAATAAAGCCCAATATGAACTAGGAAAATCAATAATTACATAGATTTCTCTACATTAATGCTAGCCGCTTCAATTGTTAAGATGAATGAATTTTGTTAATAAGAGAAATCTGACAATACTATGAACTCTTTGTAGAATAATTTAATTTCAAGACTTTTGTCACATACTATTTTTACGAGATTGTTTTTCCACAAGGTCATTTAAATTTTTTAAATGAATGGTCCCTAAATTCGAATCTCCATAGGCAATTAACATATACGTTTTTTGACTAGACAAAGGCTGAAAAAAAATTTGTTCTCTTGAATACAGACCAACCTTATGCAAGGCTAACTATTATCTCACTATTTAGGGTAGGCTTTGGCTATCAAGGCGTTTGGGTTAAACTACTGAAAAAATTATTTATTAAAGAATCATAAATTTTGCCTTAACGTTGTTACATGTTTTTAAGAAATATAATTCTTTACATTTTTTAAAACAAAAGAATAGGAAATATTGTAATTTTTTCTATTTAAGTTCATTTGTAGTACATTTTGTAAAAATTTCACTATTTCAAAATTTTATTTTTGGATTTACAAAGAGAGTTGAAATTTTTTAAGTTTTAATTTCTTGCTCTTAGTTTACTTATATTAATTTTATACAGGCTGACAATTATATGTGTACAATATGAATGTTTATCATTGAATTAAACAATTTAATAAATATTGAGATTGAAAAAATAAAAATTTGATTAATTTTGTTTTAAATTTCCCAATACAAAGCTTAACAAAGTACGGATTGTGATTCTTTGGAGTAGGAGGGTAAAAAGAAAACTTGGTAGGTTGTAAGTGTTCTTCGTTACGGACTCTGGTACGTGAGATTCCCACAGGAGAATTTCGGCCCGCTTATCGGAGGCGTAAGAAGTTATTCTAACCGCAGCAGCAAATCAGTCCCTAGCACCTAGACCAAGGGTTCCTTTGTGCCTTCCTTGAGAACAGCTTGCCACATGAAGGCGAGACATCTTCGGGTAATAAGTGCTATTTTAAGCAGATGAAGTTATAGGATTTCTCTTAGGATTGATGGATCTAGGGTTCGAAAACAAATATTCTGAACCTGAAGCGTAGGTTCAAATGAAATGTATGGAGTCTTCATCGTTCTCATACAAAGCCTACAAGTGGGACCATCTGAGATCCCCATGTCATGATGGTGGTAGTTTAATCGACAGTGTCCTGTCAAGAGTCCCACCACCCCTCTCAGCTGTGCTCTAGTAAGTTTCAGGCGAGCACAATCGAATCTAGTTTAGCTGTGCTTATACAGACTTTGGCTTGTCTCAGGTGAAAGGGCGTTTGAGACGATCCCTGTCGTGCCATCAAACAAAATGGTAGTTAGGTTTTACAAGTCATTATCAGAGTAAATGTTTTTGAAAATTAATCTTTATTAAATACATAAAAAAAGAGAAAAAAGTTTGCAAGTTTTACAAAAATATTATCACTAGTTAAAAAGTCAAATTTTGAATGTTACATAGGTATTATTTAAAGCTAAATAGAAATAAATTTAATAAAATAATCATGAATTAATAATGAAGTTACGCACTATTATCTAAATACTTCGTCCACAGTTGTGATGACGGATTTTGTGGTAAAATCCAACCAATTGGAATACTTGAACCTTGATTATTATTTGGTGAAGTTAAAAACGTATCCCAACTTTTCCTGTAATAAAAATTTTACCAGTGAATTTTGTTTCAGATAATTTCACTCATGAGAGATTTCTAAGTTTATGCTGGGGAATATTTTGAAAATAATGATTATGAATTTTGAGCAATATTCATTTGGTATTCGCTCTTTATTTCCTGTATAAAAAAAAAACAGAATAAGTGAATAAACTTACCTAAGGGCAATAAATATCTCTAAATCCCTTTCGGCACAAGTTAAAACCCAATAAGCATCAGACGGAACGAATGTCGGTCCAAATAAAGCTAAACTCCATTCTTTAATAATTTTTTTGTTTTTATCATCTTTAGTTTCAGTTGTTTTTGATTTCATATCCAGCATAACACGTAAACCTCGTTCTTCCATAGTGTAAGATTTGAGTGCTTTCTGCCACATATTTTTCAGTCGTTCTA
Organism: Chrysoperla carnea; assembly: GCF_905475395.1. NCBI lineage: Eukaryota > Metazoa > Arthropoda > Insecta > Neuroptera > Chrysopidae > Chrysoperla > Chrysoperla carnea. The sequence goes on along the minus strand of NC_058340.1, from coordinate 44,067,601 downwards.
AAAATATTTTTTCATTAAATTTTGCTGCCATTGCATTTACTAAATATATATCAACTACAAATTTACCTGTAATTGTTAAAAACGTATTACTATCTTCTAATGAATTTTTTTCTCCGCGTGATGAGGCAGCTTTTTCTCTTACTTCACGTAATTTAATTAACGAAGACAACAATGCCAATTGACGCCGAGCGTCTGTTTTTTTCTTTGTTACTTCTGATAAAACACAATCAGCATCACGTTTTAAATATTCGTCCTAAAAATCATTAAATGGATTTCAATTATTTATTTTCATTACTTTAAATTATACAATTTGTTTTTTAAATCATTGCACATCAATGAGTATGGGAGAGTACATATACATTAAGAAGTATATGCAAAAAAGATACTATTTCACACCGTGCGTGAGTTTTATAGGAGGCGTTAGCTACAAACACATACAAGCAGCCAAGCAAACATATAAAAAAATTTTCTTATACCATTGCTTAATGTATATGCACTCTCTCACACTCATTGATGTACTATGCATTACCACAAAAGTTGCTAAATTTAGAATCATTTAAAAATATCATACCCGTTTCACTTTTTCAACTTGTTCCTTTTGTTCATTTAGCCATTGATTAATAGACTTATGTAGCTGTTGGCGACGATTATAAACAATCGTTAACTGATTTCTTCTTTCAATTTTCTTCGTTTTTAAATATTCCCTTTTACGTTTACGTTTTTTAATTTCTTTTTGTAATTTCGTTAACATCGCTGCATTATCAAACGATGTTAATGAATTTAAAAGTACTGCCTTCTGTTTATCAATTTCCATTAATTTTTGTTCCCATGACATATTTGACATCGTATCAATATTCGTTTTGAGGTCAGATTCAAAATCTTTTAATCGATTTAAAATCATACAACATTTTTTTAAGGTTTCTTGAGCACCCGATATTGTTAATTTTTCATCTTCACTAGACGGTTTCTCTGGTGGCTTCTTTGTTAAACTTTTTTGGACTAACCAATTATTAATCCAACTTTGATCTAACGCTATTTGTTGATGATAATTATAATATTCGTAAGGATTAAAATTATCTACAGCGAAATTCTGATAATACGGATTATAATTTGTGGGCTGTGGAGGAAGTTGTGGAGGCTGTGTTTCTGTTAGATTAAATGGTGATGCAAAATTTAAATTATTCATTTTAAATAGTTAAAGAAGGAAGCTTTTGTAAAAAAAAATTATATTAAATGGTTTGATCTAACAAACGTGTGGTTCTTCTTTAGAAGGTAATTCTGGTTGAGCTTCTTCTAAAGCTTTTATTGCGTTTGCGTATTCTTCCAATTCTTTTAAATCAGCTTCGTTATCAATGATTAACTTTAATTCTTCGTATGCTTTCAACAAACGTCTTTGACAATCTGGCACCATCATTAAAGCTTCCTGTAATATTAAACCGTTCAACATTTAATTTTTTGTAAAGATAAAATGATTTTGCGCATGTTTTATTAAAATTGTTTTTGGGTGAATTGGAATAAAACTCCGGCGAATCGATAGTTTATGAGATGGTTATTAAATGGGTAAATGTTTACTAATCTCACTTTTGTCTAAAACGCCATCACTGGGTGAACGCAAGAGCCTTTAATGGGGTGGAGTAAGCACGGTTTTGAGTATTTTGACCCTTCCGTTCACCCTATGATAGCATAGGGTGCATATATATAGGGTGCACCCCATGATGCAAGATCTGTCGATTTACCGGGTCCTGTTCGATTATATAGAAATTGATTCTTTCCTCATAGTTTGTGCAAATCTGAGAAAAGCTCGAAAAACTTAGATAATTTTCTGTTCACGCTAATAATCTTAACAAGAGACTCACGCTAAACACACGGTAGTGTCCGAATAACGTCTCACCCTATACCGTTCGCGTTTCTTAAATTTTACTGTATTCTTATCATACTAATTACCACGTGCACTTAAGTTTTGCTTAGTGTATATTTTTCACTTCAGTGTCGAATTTAGTACATTAAGATATAATAGCAAAACAACTCATTATTAAATCTAAAATATCCAATCATATTTTTGTACCCAATTCTTATAAAATGGTCGATTTTTTAAAATTAATTTTGAAAGAAGCAATATGATTCACAAATTCTTCCTAAGATTTGTACAAATCTTAAATAGATGTTTCAAAGTAAAAAATTACCTGTAAAACTTCTTCTTGTTTTCGAATGTCATATTCATCTTTGCCATCACTCTTAAATTTTTCAATACGTTCCTTTTGTTGTTCAGCCTCCTTCTCATAAACAATTTTTTCTTTTGTAAGTCGCTTAACTACGCCAATTTTAATTTTTAACGTCCTTATACGAGGATCTGCCATATTATGAATATATTTTAATTAAAAAGTATATCTACCATAAACCACGATTTTGACTTAAAAAACACTTGAACAGTTATGAGGCAATCTGTTAAGATATTTTATGTTTAAGTTGATTTAGGCTTTAATATGTATAATATTTTGTGTTCGATATTTTTAATTTACAAATAAAGTGATAAATAAATCATTTAAAAAACATTTACCTTTGGTTATTTATTCAATTTGACTTTTTTTATATTTAATTTATGATTCATGGATTCAACTTTAAAACGGTTGTGACTTTTCTCATGCTTTTCTCTCCTTTTAGGTGAGAAAACATTGAAGTGGAATTAAAATACATTACCAACTTAAATTTTTTATGTATCTCTCTATAAAGATTTGACGGAAATTATCGTGATAAGGTACAGACGTGACGCATGATTCATAGACGTCATAGATCAGTCAAGGTCTTCGATCCTAAGCTTAAAAAAATAGTTTATTGTAAGTGCCTTTCTCCAGAGGGCTTTTTGGACAACATTTCATGTACAGTAGAGTTGCCTATCTATTTATGTAATAAATTATAATCTGTGTATATCATCATTAATTACGTAAAATTCATTCATAAAGATCTCTGCTCTACTGAAACGTTCAACGGCATAAAACGCTGACGCCAAGTCGCCAATTAGAAGCCAACATTTGTCTGTAACAATATCTGGCGAAACCAAAATCTGGCGGAACATCATAAATGCTAACTTCCAATTGGTTTACACACCATTTAACGTCAGTGTTTTACGTCACTTACCGTTCTATATGTCTGTTTAGTAGGCTTTAGAAATTAGTTGTGAATTAATTTTACGTAATCTTTAATGGAATCTAGAACCTACAGTTTAATTATTAAATAGTAGAAAAATTGTCCGCCAAATTTTTTGTTATAGAACGTTACAGAACGGTAATTGTATTCGTTACGTATATTAGTCAGGAAATTTAACGGATCGTTTTGTGTTGGTATTGAAATAAATTTAAAACGTTCAGTATTAAACATGCAACTAACTTCAGACAATAAAATGAAATGTCAACATGTTTTAAAATAAGAGTGATAAACAATTAATTTAGTAAATAAATTAAATAAAGAATATTTAAATTAAATTTAGGAAAATAAATCAACTTAAAACATGGGTAGACGTTCAATTAATACCACTAAAAGTGGTAAATTTATGAATCCAACAGATCAAGCTCGTAAGTTCTAAAAATATTTTACATTCGTTTATAATTTTAAACCATAAATTTTCTATGCAGGGAAGGAGGCACGTAAAAAAGAGTTAAAGAAAAATAAAAAACAAAGGCAATTAGTCCGAGCTGCTGTACTAAAAGGAAAAGATCCATTGCAACTTATTGAAGAAATGGAAAAAATTGATCAAATGGGTTAGTATTTTAAAACATTGTGGATTCGGATTATCACATACCCTTCAGCTGTCCGGAAAGAATTATTCTCTTTTGGAATACTTTTACTTCGGTATCTTAAATATTGATTCGAAAAGTTTATTATAATATCGTTGAATGTCGATAAAATATTTTTTTGCGGCTTATAAAATTTATCTGTACAATTGAAATGTCGGATGCTTCTTTATACGTTCCTGCAACGTTAAATCACTCTTGCTAAAATGAGCTTTTTGGTCCTTGCGTTCACCCTCTGACGTCGTTCACTCTGTGATCTACGGCTTGGCCATACCTTTAATGTGGTCGAATTAGCACGGGTCTGCCGGTTTTTTGGCCCTTGCATTCGCCCTGTGATGGCGTACATCCCATGTAATATATGTAATTTTACCAAAAGTGAGTTAAGTAAACATTTACCAAATTTTGATGAATAATTCTATTAGAAATTCACTCCCCCTTGTGAAAATTCCAAGTTCCTTCGTCGAAAATATAAAAGTTTGGTAAAGATGGCAAAATTTCAGGGATGTTCACAATTCTTTTTCCCCATTTTTATTCTTAACTGTTGCTTTTTTTATTTAAGAAAATAATGAAGGGTTAGATTTTGTAGTGTTATGTTTGTTAGAGAGTTTGACAAAATTTAATGTAGCGTGATAAAACAGGGGAGCAAAGAGATGATATTTTACTACTCGATTTTTTATGTACGATTCCTTATTAATATTTGTTTTTTTAAATTTAGAATATAATGTACTCCAACCTTCACCTTTAAATGAAAAGGTTTTAAAAGAAAAACGTAGAAAATTAAAAGAAACTTTAGATCGTGTGTTAAAAATGTATGTAAGTATCTAAATAAAAATTAAATTTTTAAAAGAGATATCTAGAGCCAGGCGGAGTTTTTGACAGTCATTGCGGAACGGCTAAAAGAGAAGAGGCAGGCCTTGACGACAGCCTCACAAATTCCCAGGCGTTGTGAAATAATTTATTGTCAAATACTACTTCTGGCTGTAGATCTATATAATAATATGTACGACTATAACTAAAGGTTTTCTCAAATTTAGAATAAAGATGATCCAGAGAAATGGGTAGAACTGCGACGCGCACGAGTTGAATATGAAAAACGAAGAGGACAGCTAATACACTTTTATGAAAGTGTTAAACATGCACAACAAGTTCAAATTGATGACATTCCCTTACCGGCAATGTCCGAACATATGTATCCGCCAAGTCAGCTACACTTTCCAAGTTTAACATCGCAAATTCCATTACCCATGGATTTAAATGTACCTTTACCGCCTCCAACAATTATTCAACCAGTTGGAATTCTGAAGAAAACAACCGCCTATCGAGTAAGCATTTTTTTATTCTTGACACAATAGGAATATAATGAATTGTTTTGTTTTTTGAGTCTTAGTTACCTCAAGCAATGATATCGCCGAATATCTCTTTAAAATATAGGACTTCTACAGAAAATTACCAAAAAACGGCGCACATTGAAAAGTTCACAATAATCGACTTAATTCGATGGATGAATGTACAGTTTCTGAGATACTGTTCGAAATTCCATACAAAGAGCTGTATATTGAATTGATTTCAGGCAATTAGAATAATATTTATCAAATAATCAAATTAACTGAATTTTAATTCTTTTGGGTTTATTTACTCTAGAAAACTAAAAAAGAGACAAATTTTTAAGTTGACCGATTAAATCTCAAAAACCATTTAAGTCATAAATTATGCTGCAAAATAAATGATAAAACTGTAGTACAGTCTCAAAACTCAAATTCTAGCTAGACAAAAAACTTTAAAAAATGCATTTTTCTTAGGCACCTGGAGATAAAAAAGCCCCCGGCGTGCCACCGGGACCACCCCCGGATCTCTTAGAATACGATGAAGAAGAAGATGTTGAAACCCCCCAAGAAACATCTGAATCTACAACGGCCAAAACAATTAGATTTGCAGATAATGTTGCTGAAAGTGAAACTGACAAATCGGAAACGGTACCCACAACTCCTGCGCCTAAGCCCACATCGTTACAACAAAGAATGCTTCAATTAAGTGGACAAAATATTGATGAATTCATGAAAGAAATGGAAGTTGTACACAAGAAACGAGAATTAGATAGAGCTGCTGATATTTCAGCAAGATTATCGTCCCTTGATAAAACAGAAAACAAAGAAAAAGAAGAATTACCACCACCAGGAACTGAGAATGATCCACCTGAGCCAACACCTGCGACAACAGCAGCCTTAAATGCGGACTTACCGCCTGGAATAGAACCTTCTGAAATGATTCAACAACAATTACAATCAAATCAAATGATTTTCAGACCTCCTCCGCCAATAAGACCCCCAACAGCACCACCTGCATTAATGGCAGTTCGCTTACCTCCTGGAAGACCTACACTTCCACCCGGTCCACCACCAGGATTACCACCAAGATTAGGAATGCGCTTACCCCCAGGCCCACCACCAGGAATGCCTCCACGTATGATGCGTATGCCTGGTTTACCTCCCAGGCCGCCACTTCCACCTCCACAACCAAGTGGTGGAAGTAATGCACAAGCAGCGAATACACCAAATGTACTATCTGCTGGTCCGCAATTAATTAATCGAGAAATTGGACCAGGTAAAAGTGCAACAATTATGGCAAAACCACAAATTAGAAATCTTAGCGCAGATGTTACAAGATTTGTTCCGTCTGCATTGCGTGTAAAACGCGAAGATAAAAAACCAAAGGGTGTAACACGAGCTATGGTACAAGAATTAAAACAACAAGAAATTTTGAAACCGGTTACGTCTCAACCGACTAAAGATGATGCATATATGCAGTTTATGCGTGAAATGGAAGGACTTTTATAATAATATGTATTATTTCAATTTTGTGAATGTATTTATAATGTATATCTATTTGTAAAAAAGTATGTTAATTCTATTCATTTAACTAGTTTTTATTTAACTCCCCCTCGTTTTAATTTCTGAAAGATAAACCTGACAATTTTAAAAACACTTCCGGATTTTGGATCGTGCTTAAATTTTACATAACGTTATTTAAGTTACGTTTTCTACCATTATAGAACATAAAACATCTTTTTATCACAAAGTCGATATTCGACCTTGTAGATTTCATTTTTCCGCTAATCCACTGTTTGTCCAGCTAATTAGGCATAGTTTAAACATGTTTTATGTTTTCCCAGCTAGCTAGTAGCGTGTCGTCATAATATACTTCAATTTCCCTTCTTTATCATTCTATTATACCGACATTCCTTCCTAGGATTTTTTTCGTTATCGGAAGTGATTATAACTAATTTTGTTACGTCTACAAAACTTTATGAACCAGGTAATTTTAAGAGACCAAAAGGGAATAGCAGAATGCGTTTGGTCTTTTTAATATTAAAAATAGAGTTGTCAATGAAGAATGCGATTGTATGTGTTATGATCCAACGTAGGACGTAGGGGACTAAAAAATAGCTTATGTTCGTAACTGAACTATTACAAGTAAGAGAAGGTAATAAAAGATTCATACACACACATAGCGGTCAAATAACACCCTCTTTTTGTTCGGGGTTTTAAAAAAGGGGAAATAGAAAAGTATTTTTGTTTCCAAAGATATATTTATTTATTAATGCCTGGTCAAAATAAATTGAAGCCTACTTAGATCCATATTTAAGTACCTATTTGATACACATGACAAATGAATAAATAAATATTCTTAAGTTTTGAAAATCCAAGTCAATGTCAAAATGTGGTTTGAAATATTGCCAGCAGCCTTTATTATTGGAGGAGCAATAGCATTTCCTGGTCTATGTATAATTGTTATGAATAAACTCATTCATGGAAATATATACAACAAGGATCTGACGTTACCATTAGATAGACGTTATTACCTCAGAGACACGCGTCTCTCGAATAATCCATATAAACAATTTGGTCTAGAAACTATTGAAGATGATAAGCCCGGAGACGATGGCGGAGGGAGTAGTGGTATTTGTAAGCTTGGTGGTATTATGGACACTAATCAATCACATCCTCAAAACGTAGATTCACCACTTTCTACAAATCATAATAATTCTAATCCTCCACCACAAGATGGTAAATCAAAAGATAAAAAGGATCAACCTAGTGAGTCGGTAAAAACAGATGTTCCCGATGGACCTAAAAAGAAAACCGATGAACCTAAAAAGAAAAGAACTGATTCACAAATAGAATTGAAGAAAGATATTATTCTTGGCAGTGCAGGCCATGGTGGGCCTGCGTCAGCTAGAGGAGCAGGTCATGATGACTGTTTTACTGATGAAAGCCCTTCTGATTCTACACATTAATACCGATTAGATTTATCAATTTTTCTTTTTTTTGTCAAATAAAGTATCTTAACACATTTACGAATTTTTTTGTGATTGAAATTTTAGTTTTCCCCACCTTGTTACTTAATTAAGTAATTAAGTTGCGTTCCAATTGGAACGCAGAACAGTAATCATGGCATAAAATCAGAATATAACTATGGTAAATACTTGTAAGTAGAAAACTAATTTAGATTTAATTATAATTATCGTAGTCGCATTAGTTTAATTATGTTCACATCGCGTAAGTTTGGAGTTATCATGAAAACTAAAGACATGTCGAATAAGTACCATAATAATCTTTGAGTTGAAAATTTGCATTCAGAGTTTATTTAAATTTTGAACAAATTTTTACTTTTTTGTTTATTCCTGGACACATTGTAAGTCTACACAGGACCATTATCTTACCTAACTGCTGGGCCTTACCTGCTTTTTTGGTGTATTTTCATTCACAATTAATATTATAATCATGCCCTCTTAATGAATTTGGTAGCTCGTTTGGGAGGAAAAAGGGGTGAAAAGTAGGGAGAATCACATCCAACAAACTAACATAGCTTAGAAAGTACGTTAAAAATTTTTTTTAGTTTGTTTTAATCTAAAGTTTTTTTATTTCGAATAATCTTAAACTTTAAATTAGAAAGTAACTTTCACATGAATAAACTTATACAAAGTAGTTTTGGTCCAGACCAGAACCTCATTTCGAGAAAGAAATCTCTAGCGCCATTGGCTTAATTCTAGTGCAATAACGTTATGCAATAATTGGGGGATTGCGTTCGAAATTTCCAATTTTTCTAAGCAGTCGTTTTCGCAATATTCACATTAATGTTTTTTCTAAACCTCCAACACCCTGTATCGAGAAAGTGATGCTTTCTCAGTAATAAGTGTAATGAGAAATTCTCATTATATTAACGTTATTTACCATTTGATGGAGTCCTGCTGTTATAATCTGGACCACCTTGTAGATAACGGTAAATGGGATTGTATTATCAAAACCACTTAAAATGCATAAATATATATATTAACAAATAATTATAATAAAATATCGATTACATTGTTACAGTGGTATTAAAAATGTTTTTCTTATATTTTTCTTTATATCAAAAATAATAACAATAAACATATTATGAAATATGTTTATAAAATTCATTTACAATATTCTTATGTAATTTAAGTTCGTACATCAATTACGGAATTATTTTTTGGACTATTGTTTGCGTTAAATCCATATCGATCAAACCTGGACAACCTATCTATTTTATTATTTAAAAAAAAAAAAAAACTCTTTGTAAGAGAAAGGAAGGCCTGTGTAGCCCTATTAAGTTAGTAAAAATATTTTGAAAGTTCGTTGTCGCCTTGTGTAATTAAATTTTGAAATTTTACAATTTATTGTCTTTCCTTCTAGTCTTCACATCAACTTTGATACAGAGGCTGCGGGATAAATCGAGAACAGGATTTGCTTAAGATAAAAACATAATTTTTGCACGTTAAACATTAATCAAAATATCTCGTGTCGGGGAAAAATAAACTCTCTCCGCTACCCCTGCTTTGATGTACAACTTTTAACAAATGTAATGAAAATTGGGTTAATTCTAGACCATTATTCAAAAATTTGTCACTGGAGTTTGTAAAATGTAAATGGAAAAATTATAAAGATGAAACTTTTATTTTTGATAGCTTAGTAAAAAAAAATACACTTAAGAATCCGCAGTAAAATGGATACGTGCGTTTTTTCGTCTTTATTTTTTTTTTAAATTACCCAAAATAAATGACTTAAAGAATAGGCCTTTACTGGACAGGGCAGCAAATATAAGAGATATTTAAAAAATTGTGTTTTCTTCAGAAATTATTAAATTATAAAATCTCACACGATGCGAGTTCTATAATTTTCATTCAACGCATTTTTTGCTAATTTACCATACCTGTATGTGACTTTAAAAATAATTGCTCCATAGGCTAAATAAGATTAAGAAATATTATTTCTTAGATTAGTTAAGCCCTTTCAAACTCATACGGAAACTTTTTTGAAAATTATCATTATATAGTAAAAGTATATAAAGTCATTTCCACCTTTCACTAAACACAAGTTAAGTTTACGCGTTTGTATTTAGTATAATAAGACCTCTTCATTCATTTAAAGCAATATTGAGATTTAAGGACTTTTCTACTTGGAATTTTATATATTACGGGACTCCTTATATAGTCCTAATTGTGTGCAAAAGGTCCAATTCGTCTATTTAAAAATTGTAATTTCCACACTTAAGAATTAGAAATTGCAGATTAAGTAAAGCTGCTACCGCGGTAGTATTAGGGTATCCTTTTTATATACGAACTTCACACAAATACTCCCTTAAATGTGAAAAATAATTTGATATATACCTATTAAAATTTCTATCAAAAATTAGTTTAAAATTTTTAAGATAATGTAATTAATTAGTGTAATTCGACAAAATTTGTCTGAAAAAAAAAAACATACACCAAAATCTTTGGCACAATACAAAAAATACTTAACCTTAAGATGCAGTTAGATAGCGTATTATTTTTTTTAATAGGAATACAGTAATAACAGCTTGGAGCCAATAGAGAAAGTAACTGGTGTAAAATTTTGTTATAGGACAATTTCCTATCATCTATCAATTTTAGTTCGGACACGTGCCCTTCTATAGCTCAACAATCACTCTTCTATAGCTTCTAGACATGTTTAAGCCATTGAATTACCACAGTTTAAAATTGTGACAAAATTTATCTAACTGCATCTTTTAAGAGTATCATGTTCCAGCTACCAATTCTAGATTATGTACAGAATTTTTTTAATCTGTACTACCTTTAATTTTTAATCCGTGACTAATGTAAAATTGGTCGTTAGAACATAGTTAAAAGTACATTCACCCTAAATATGTTATCATTGCAATCTCGACAAAATTATTAGCTGGCTTAAAATTTTAATGCAGTTAATTTTTAGTATTCAATTCAATTTTTAAAATTTCCTCACAAAGTTTAAAAACCCATTTTATGCAATCAATTTACATTCTTCGGCTTTTATAAAGGATCAAGGTTAACGTAGTAAATTTCGTTTTGAAAGTTGTTCATCCACACTTGAGAGAATTACTCACAATATGATAAATACAAAAATTAAATATTTAAAAAAAATATTTTTGCAAAAAATCAAGTTTTTTAAACCTATAAGAATAGAATTCTACATTCTAAAACAGTGACGTAACTAGGTAATCAAAGGCTCTGTTGTAAAAAAACTAGCTAGCCCTTCAGTAGCTACGCCACTGTTTTAAAAGCTATCTACATTCAAATTTTTTGTTGTCTCATAATTTTTACAGACTTTTTGCTAGGACGAATGTACTTTAATTACAAAAAAAACTTCAAAATAAATAATAGCTAATCAATTTGACAAAGCTATTTTTATATTTAAAAATAAAAAGTTCAATTATATTTTTACAATATATTAGAATACCATTCCTAAAATTAACCAAAATATGCTCCACAATTTGAACATCGTTTGTTTTTAAGTAATAAACAACATAGAATGCCAAGTGGAAAAAAGAATATGGCGCAAAATATTCCTAAACATGTATAATCATCTTCTAAAACACCAACACGACATGCTGGACATGCACCGACAATTATAATTTCCGGCATTACAACTTGTGTTGCACCTGCAGTAGCACCATATGAAGTCACATAACTCCCTGGCAGTGGTGTTAAATGAGCTGTTGGTGTTGGATAATATCCGGGGGGAATAGTATGCACTGAAAAAAATAATTGCGTTAGTAAAAAAACTCACAAATTTTAACCAGTCTAATTAATTAGTTGTAATTTAGTTAACATTAATAGTAGTTTTAAAACTTAGCTATTGTAGGTTCTAAAGAGAATATATTTTAACAAAATGCATAATACAGCCTACAAAAATGCTCATCTTAATTTTAATTGCGGATGCTATTTCCAGCAAAAAATTATTTAAATTGTCAAAAATTTTTCATTTGTTGTTTAATTTAATGATATGATTTGTTCAAATTATTTAGTCCGCGAGACAACATCCTTTTTGATAAATGATTAATACATACTGAAACTTCGTGAATGGCTTCCTTTTGGCCAGTCTACCAAACTTTTTACGACTTTTTTCGAAAGGCCTGCGTTTTCAAATGAGCATGATAACGTCATACTTGGGCTATCGTTCTCAAGAAATTTGTCGGACACTATGACCACATGATAACAATAATAATTATTAAACAATTCAGCAAAAGTGAACAACTATGTATATATGTATTGAAAAACAAAAATACTTGAGTACGGCATGTTCGAGGTGATAGACAAGCTCATCGGTGCAGTAGTTTTGTGGGATAAAATATTTTATTGTTTAATAATTATTAATGTTATCAAGTGGCCCTACAAATTTCCTACGGTGTTTTTCAGATTATAGCTTAAATATGACATTATCATGCTCATTTGAAAATACAGTAATTTAGAAAAAAGTCGTAGAGAAAGTTTGGTAGACTCGTCAAAAAGAAGCCACTCACAAAGTTTCAAATATGTATTCATCATTTAATAAAAAGAGTGCTGTCCGTGGACTAATTTGTTGGCCCCGTTAGACTAACCTAGATTGAAACTTTATTGACACCATAACCGTAAGAACTCATCAATAAATCAGTTTTCGAACTTTATTTTCTTGAATATAAATTTTCAATAAATATAAAATAAATATTGAAACATTTTTAATTTTGTAATTTGATACGCTGTTACTTTCGAAGAGTGTACCCAGTGTGTCAGAGAAAACGATACAAACTACAAACATTTTAATTGCAAGATCTGTAGATTACAGTATAACTTATATCGCAGAGGTTAATATGACCGAGACAGGTTGATATTCGAATTCTGCCATCCCTAAATACTATTTCTTTTTCACTAAAAAATTTTCAAAAAAATAGTTTGGTGTAGCTTTTCAGATGTTTTTACGGCTGGATTTGTATTTAGGGCCAAAAGTCACAAAAAAATTCAGTTCATTTGACTAATAGACAAATATTCTTTAAGAAATTACTTGAAATCGAATAGAGAGATCGCTTTTTGTAATGGATTTTTGGACAATTTTTCAGAACCAATGGATTTAATCATCGAATGTATCCGATTTTTGTATGCTTGGATCAAAATTACCAAGTTTTATCGAAATTGGAGTCTAAAGCAGTATTCAATGCGGCCTCAAGTACTAATTATATTTTTGTGAAATTCCAACTTAACATATAATATACGTTACGAAATTTTCAATGGCACATCCTGTATTAAAATTCGAGATGACTAATTTTTTATCTATTATAATTAATATCCAATATTAAATTTGAAAAGGTCATTGTATGGTTCAATTATGGCTTCGGTTAATCAAATTATTTTAGACTTATAAAATAATAGCAATAATTTGGTATAGGTCGTTTTCCGAGACTAAAATATATAGGTGCTCAAAATAAAATTAAACGGTAAAATTGAAGAATTTCGAAGTTAACATATTGAACTCAAAAATCGCATTTAATTCAGAATTTTTATATACAGTATAATATATTTTCAATTTTATTGAATGTCTATCTAAATCTTTAAAACTTGAGCTACAAATTATTTTATTGAGGTGTCCATAAAATAACTTTTGTTGTGTGGTCTCCAATATTATAGGCAAAAAAAATTTTTTGTGATTAACAGGAAAACTGCAATTAACAAAACGTATTGTTTATATAAATTTTGTATACCTGGTGCTTGTTGATACGTTGGTAGAGGAACACCATTACTTGCTGTTGGTGTATATGGTGGAGGTTTTTCATTATATTTTGGTGCAGAAGCTGTTGTACTCATTTTTTAAATGAAAATCTTAAATTAATTGGAATTAAATAAACAGCACAATATATTAATTTTTGTGTTCACATCTAGAATATGTATTCATACATATATTATTCTAGACACCAACAAACTAAAAATTTATTTATTACTTAAACAAAGACACAAAATGTCAATTGAAATGAGATAACCTTAATAATCCACTATGCTAAATCATGTTTTTTAAATCGTGATTCAAACGATTATTTTTTTGGTTTGTTTTCATAACAATTTCATTGGATTGTGTTGATTAGTTAACGATTGAACAATTACTAGTCATATGATATTATTTGTTAATATGAAAAAAGTTCCATATTCTATTCTAATCAGTGATCACTATGTTTATGTATAGTGAAATTATAATGAAAAGACGAAAAGTCAACAAAGTCGTTTGACAAATGTTGTAAATAAGACAGCACAACTAACATGACATCTAATTGTTTAAATATTCTTTATATTATAAAATCTATTTGGCTGATTTAGTTACTATAGTTTTAAAATCAACAATTGTATTAAATATTTAATCGAATTTAACTCTCAGCGAGCTTTCAAGTCTAGATTTTGGAATCAGAAAATATTTTTCTTCTATCCTTTGATCCAGAATCTTTTTCTGTGACTGTACTCCCAAACATTTACCTGCTGCCTTGTGGCTGCCACCAAGTACCTTACTTTACTCATCGAAATAATTTAATCAATCGATATTAAAATTTCAAATCCAAAATTGTGATTTTGAAATGCTTTTCATAGTAAATTCATACCGCACGTGACAGGCGGCGAGCGATATACGAACTGTCCACTGAAATGAATGCGATTACAATTAAATAATTGGAAATTTCATTTCCTTGGGCTGATTTTTTTACCGTGTTTATATGAAATATATATCAAGTATATAATTTTAGTCCCAAGTTTGTAACGTTTAGAAATATTGATGATATGAACACAAGTCTATTATAAGTGTTCATAAAATCATCTAATTAGTTCATTTCCATTTGTCTATCCGTTTATCCACCTGTCAGCAAGATAACTGGAAAACGATCTCAGATATCCAGCTAAAATTTTTATAGCGTGCTCAGGGCATAAAAAGTGAGGTCGAGTTCGTAAAGGAGCAACATAGGTCAATTGGGTCTTCGGTCCGTAGGACTTATCTTGTAAACCGTTAGAGATAGAATAAAAGTTTAAATGTAAAACATGTTCCTTATAAAAAAATAAACAAATATTCCATGTTCCAAATATTTTTTCGTAAACATAACTGCTTACCCGTGAGAGCGCAAATTTTATAGTATGTATTATATAGGAGTATCAGTTATGTATGTGTGACATGTATGCATGCGTAAAGTGACAGTGTAATCTACTCTGTCTCTGCATGGTATTTCAACAATGAACTCAGTCAATTGTTTGTTTTCACTTGTTCTATATAAATTAGACTAACTATATTGTATAAAATCAAGAATTGATAATTTACATATGATAATAATTTTGCAAAAAATTTTTTGTCTTATCACTATAAAATGTTAATTATATTAGCATAAAAAGTTACAATTTTATCAAGTATATTCGAACATATTAGACTAAGTAGCTTTATAAATTAATCTAAACATTCAAACTTGATTTCGCGGTATAATTTAAATTAATATGACACGTATAATAAATATTTGACGTTTTTTCTATTTAGTTGGCAATGGTTGGCAGCTTTTCATGTCATAATTTTTAGTATGTAAAATAAACGTAAGAGTGTTTGTCAAAAAAAAATTCTAAAATGAATTAAAAAATAAATAATAAGAGTGAACCACATTTTAAAATTTATTTTAAATGAAAATTGCGTATATAAATTCATTAAGATTAATTGCTTATATACATTTATAATGGTGTAATTATGTTATATAAAAAATAAATCGTTGAATAAATGAAAGTAAATTTTATACGATTTAACATTGAAAAATGAAGTGTATTGGAATGTCTACTGACAATTGACAATATTCAATTTTATTGATCTTTTTGGTTTAACAATGCAAAGTAATTCAAAAACCAAAGAAATGTTTATAGTTAGGGCATTAGAAAAAATTTTAGCTGACAAAGATATTAAGCGATCTCATCATTCACAATTAAAACGAGCATGTGAGGTGGCATTAGGTAATTTCCCTTTTATCTCTTTCTGTTTAATATGTAAATAAATATTAATCAAGTTTTAATGCAAATTTATTTAAAAAGCTTAATAAATTATTTAAAAATTATTTTTCACAACGTACGCTTAATTAAATATTATTTTATGCTCAGATTTTTGCTAAATTAGATCATTTGGTGACTGAGAAAACCATGCAATCTAAGAAAATTTTTTCGATTACAGAATTTTTGTACATTACAACTTCTTGTTTTTATTTGAGATTTTTATTTCGTTTCCTAAATTTAACTAATAGAGAAATTCTACCAGTTATTGTTCTGGATATAATTAGCTGCTTGCCCACTGTCCCGACTTTATTTGGATGATATTTTTGTCGATGCGTTATTCAATTTTAAACATGTTGCCGCCATATGTTGTAAACAGAATATCGATCTCATATGCTTGCTATACAAAACTCGCTGTGACTGGTTTCGTAGCTTAAGGCGGCCCGGCCCATTTATCTTGAAAACAATTGTAGTTTGCCCATTCTCGAATCTACGCCATGTTAGCGCCTCTTATAAAAAGGTTACATGTGCAGCTTCTACTAATATGGTTTGTATAATGATTTGTAAAACTACGTTCGAAGTAAAATGCTGGACTTTCGACAAATTTTATCAGATATTCTTTTATGTAGTACATAATGATATCGCTCAAATCTCACCCAAAGGTCTGAAAAGGGTGAACATTTTTTTGCTAATATTTGCAAAAGTTGCTATAAATACATTTTATTGAACTGTGAGATTGATTTTGGGTAGAGTTAGGTTGGGTTTGCTTTTTTTGTTATTTGAAATACAAAATAGTTTTTCGAATTTTCCCTTCTGCTAAAATTTGGGGCAAAAGTTTGTACCTCTGTTTTTGTGACTCTATCCTTTTAATATTGAAAATAAAATAAAATTTTAATAAATAGTTGTAAACGTAAAATCGCTCCCTTATTTTTCATTTATACTTACATACAGATGAAGGATGAACGGTAATATAGCTTCATTTTAAAAAATATCTCTTTTTGATATAAAGGAGATGGCTTTCGAACTCTTATAACTCGGACCGAACCAACTGAGAATACTAACTAGACCACTGTTGAGTCTATAAACATATGCAGGCAATTTTGCATGGAGTGAAGTGTGTAGATTTTATCTTTCTCAAAACAATCATGTATTTGTGCTAGGAAAATCTCAAACCAGGTGAAATGATTACTGGATTCGTGTAATATCTTCGTAGGAAAGATTGTACAATGGATCAAATTTGACGCAGTACAAAAGCTTTTTAAATAATTTACCATAATTTTAATCTAGCCTAAGTAATTCTGAATAGAAAACGACTACAACTAATATATTTATCTCGTAATATAGAGGGTATAAAAAAGGAATTAAAAGAAAATGGCGAAGATAATAAGGATGTGTCAGCTGCATTACCATTACCTCGAAGCGGTAACGCAAATGCTACAACAACAGAATCATACTTTTTACCATTTGAATTGGCATGTCAAAGTAAATCAAATCGCATTGTGGTCACTGCATTAGATTGTCTACAAAAATTAATCGCATATGGTCATTTAACTGGCAACGTACCTGATTCAACATGTCCAGGACGTTTACTCATCAATCGTATTGTGGAAACAATTTGTGCTTGTTTCACCGGTAATATATATATTATTTTGTTTATACGTAAAGAATGTCTCGAAAACGGAAAATGATATTGTTAAATCAAATTATGATTCCAAGTATTTATTTTAGTATATTGTGATATACTCAGATTTATTTACTTCAGCTTGTTGGGAACAATTCGATTTATTGGATTTTTGGAACAAATGTTGCTTTGGAAATTTGTTAATTTAAAAGTTATCTATACTAATTTAGGTTTTAAACAATTTTGAAAGTCAGTGTCAATTCAAGATATTCGTAAGATGTCCTCTTCTAAGTAAAACGACTCTTATTTTGATTGTTTTTTTCCTAAAAAGTGTTGTTGAAGAAATTTTCAACCATAGAAATCAAATTAGAGCATTTTATATTTACAGGGCAGGGATAAAAACCAAGTGTTTTTTAATCGAAAACTGTTTATTAGAAAAGAGAAAGCTATGCCGGTACGTTCCTTTACTCAAAGCATTTTTTTAGTGGTCATAACGGAATTACCACTATCGTGTACGTTATATCAACACATATCCACATATGATGCCGCCCGAGTCATAATCTTACGTTAGATTAATAATCTATGACTCTATAATGAAAAAGAATTCTCTTACATTATTGAGCTTTCTTTTCGAATATTATTAACGCAATGTAAGATTATGTTTCGGACGGAAAGAGCGTAATTTTTTTTTTTATAAATCCCCGACGAAATTCACGCTGAATCACAGTCACTGATTGGGAAATATTGCAACAAAAATTACAGGACATACCATTCCATTTCCACCCATCCATTTTTAATGGCAGAATACTTTGCGATAAATAAAAACTTGTTTATTATGCCCAATTCTGTATAAAATTTTATAAGTTTAACTGCCTACCGTTTTTGAGACAGTCAGTAGAATTTAAGATTGATTATAGTAATAACTATAAACGATTTTGTGTTATAATTGATGTAGGTCCAAATACAGATGAAGGTGTTCAATTACAAATAATAAAAGCATTGTTAACAGTTGTAACATCTCAACATGTTGAAGTCCACGAAGGAACCGTCCTGCTGGCGGTACGCACTTGCTACAACATATACTTAGCAAGTAAAAATTTAATAAATCAAACTACAGCTAGAGCAACACTAACTCAAATGTTGAATGTAATATTTGCTCGTATGGAAAATCAAGCCTTGGATGCTAGTGTAGATCAACAAACGCAATCACTACCTGCAGAACCTCAACAATCAGAGGAACCTCAGCAACAAGAATCTGAATTACAAACATCACAGATATCTGAACCAGAAACTCCGACAGAAACAACAGAAAATGTTGTCAACGAAATTATAACAGATATTATAAATAATGCAATGCTGATCGCAGAAAGTAAAACTAATAACGAAAATATTGAAGAAACTTCTCCAACTGAAGCTGAGCTAGAAATATCGCAGAATCCATTTTTGGAGTCGGGTAATGATGAAAACCAATCAGATACAATGACAAACACAAGTATCGAAAATCATGAAACAATTCCGAATTCCGTTTCGAATTCCGAAATGACACGAAGTATTGAGTCTAACGATTTAAAACCAAACACTGGTTCCGTGACCAATCTAACTCGGGCCACATCACAAGATAGTGTCGAAACTCATAATAGTGAGAGTGATATTGCAGTTACGACAAAATTTGCACATGTATTACAAAAAGATGCGTTCTTGGTCTTTCGTGCACTATGTAAATTATCAATGAAACCATTACCAGATGGTACCCCAGATCCAAAATCTCATGAATTACGTTCAAAAATTTTATCATTACATTTACTTCTGTCCATTTTACAAAATGCTGGACCCGTTTTTCAATCGAATGAAATGTTTATTACGGCTATTAAACAATATTTATGCGTTGCCTTATCGAAAAATGGTGTTAGTTCGGTACCAGAAGTTTTTGAATTGTCTTTAGCAATTTTCCTAGCACTTTTATCAAATTTCAAAATGCACTTAAAAATGCAAATTGAAGTATTTTTCAAAGAAATCTTCTTGAATATTTTGGAAACGTCTAGTTCAACGTTTGAACACAAATGGATGGTAATCCAAGCCTTAACACGAATTTGTGCGGATGCACAAAGTGTGGTTGATATTTATGTAAATTATGATTGTGATTTATCAGCAGCGAATTTATTTGAACGACTTGTTAATGATCTTTCAAAGATTGCACAAGGTCGACATGCACTGGAATTAGGTGCCACTCCTGGGCAAGAGAAAGCCATGCGTGTTCGTGGTTTAGAATGTTTAGTTTCAATTTTAAAGTGTATGGTAGAATGGAGCAAAGAATTATATATAAATCCGAATACACAGAGTACACTTTCTGATCATACAACGGGCGGTATCGGTGGTGATGGTGACACAGAGAGTCATATTGTTGGAAATCAAGCACCAAGTTTGGCTTCTCATGGAGGATCGACGAATAGTATTAATAGCGCAGAGAGTAGTGGTGGTAATCGTGAAGTTTTAGATTCTCCAGAACAATTGGAAGTGTTAAAACATCAAAAAGAAGTTTGGCAAGCTGGTATTGATTTATTTAATCGAAAACCGAAAAAAGGAATTCAATTTCTACAAGTAAGTTTTCTTTGTGGCCATTTTATTTTTAAATAAATATATAATTTCTGTTCAATCATTAATATTTCAAAATATTGTTTATACATGCTTTCCAATACAGGCTTTCTGCCACGTTAGAAAAAGTCCTTTTATGAGCTAATAACCCCTACCTAATTTTTAATCTGTGCAATTATTTTTGAGCAAACGACCTACACTTGGTCAACTTTTTTAAATTACAGGAACGTGGGCTTTTAGGACCAACAGTAGCTGATGTGGCCCAATGGTTACATACAGATGACCGATTAAACAAAGTGTATATTGGTGATTTCTTAGGCGATAATGATGATTTTGCGAAAGAAGTTATGTACGCATATATCGATTATCTGAATTTTGCTGATCAAGATTTAGTAGCTGCATTACGATATTTTCTTGATGGATTTCGATTACCAGGTGAAGCACAAAAAATTGATCGTTTAATGGAAAAATTTGCTAGTAGATATGTGGAATGTAATCCAAATAATGGTGTATTCGCTAGTGCTGATACCGCTTACGTACTCGGATTCTCAATAATTATGTTAACCACAGATTTGCATTCTCCGCAAGTAAAGAATAAAATGACTAAAGAACAATATATTAAAATGAATCGTGGTATTAATGATAGTCAAGATCTACCTGAAGAATATCTATCGCAAATTTATGATGAAATTGCTGGACATGAGATAAAAATGCGTTGTACTTCAGGGACTTTAAGTCGTAATGCTGGTAAACAAGCAATTAGTGAACGCCGACGTAAAGTTTTATGGAATATGGAAATGGAAGTGATTTCAACAGCTGCGAAAAATCTTATGGAATCTGTCTCTCATGTTCAGGTAAGCATTATTAACGTTTTTTTTTTTTTTTTTTTTTTTTTTTTTTTTTTTTTTTTTAATTTTTATACACTGTTGGTAATTATTTAATTTACTTTAATTAGGCACCATTTACATCAGCAAAACATCTTGAACACGTACGCCCAATGTTTAAAATGGCATGGACTCCATTTTTAGCTGCTTTTAGTGTGGGTTTACAAGATTGTGATGCTACAGACATTGCAACATTGTGTTTGGATGGTATTCGATGTGCCGTACGAATAGCTTGCATATTTCATATGTCATTAGAACGTGACGCTTATGTTCAAGCTTTAGCTAGATTTACTCTACTCACAGCTAATTCTCCATTAACAGAAATGAAAGCGAAAAATATCGATACAATTAAAACATTAATAACGGTTGCGCATACCGATGGAAATTATCTGGGATCTAGTTGGTTGGATATTGTAAAATGCATATCACAACTAGAATTAGCGCAATTAATTGGTACCGGAGTTCGGCCACAATATTTATCCGCAGGCTTAGAACCAGGTGTACGAGAACATATTGGCGAAACTAGTTCACAAAGTGTGGTAGTCGCTGTTGATAGAATATTTACTGGATCCACTCGCTTAGATGGTGATGCCATTGTTGAGTTTGTTAAAGCGCTTTGTCATGTATCCCTTGATGAATTATCGAACACGTCACATCCACGAATGTTTTCATTGCAAAAAATTGTGGAAATTGCCTACTATAATATGGGTCGTATTCGTTTACAATGGTCTAGAATATGGCAAGTTTTGGGTGATCATTTTAATGCAGTTGGGTGTAATCCAAATGAAGAAATTGCCATATTTTCCGTTGACAGTTTACGACAATTGTCTATGAAGTTTATTGAAAAAGGTGAATTTGCAAATTATAATTTTCAAAAAGATTTTCTTCGACCCTTTGAGCATATCATGAAAAAGAATAATTCGGCTACAATTCGAGACATGGTTGTAAGATGTATTGCACAGATGGTGAACTCTCAAGCACATAATATTCGATCAGGATGGAAAAATATTTTCTCAGTTTTTCATTTAGCTGCAAGTGATCATGATGAAGGGATTGTAGAGTTAGCTTTTCAAACTACTGGGAAAATTATTACAGAATTATATGCAATCCATTTTCCGGCGATGATTGATTCATTTCAAGATGCGGTTAAATGTTTATCGGAATTTGCTTGTAATGCAAGATTTCCGGATACAAGTATGGAAGCTATACGCTTGGTACGATCGTGTGCGGTGACTGTAAATGCTTCACCACAATTATTTGCTGAATATGCTGTTATAGAAACAGATGTTGCTGTTCCAGAAAGTGATCGTATTTGGGTACGAGGTTGGTTTCCATTATTATTTTCACTAAGTTGTGTTGTAAGTCGTTGCAAATTAGATGTACGTACGCGTGCTTTAACTGTTTTATTCGAAATTGTTAAAACATATGGTGATACATTCAAAGCACATTGGTGGCGAGATTTATTTAATGTACTATTTCGAATATTTGATAACATGAAATTACCCGAACATCACACGGAAAAAGCAGAATGGATGACAACTACATGCAATCATGCGTTATACGCAATAATTGATGTTTTTACACAATATTTTGAAATCTTAGGAAATTTATTACTAGGGGAGTTATATTCTCAGTTACATTGGTGTGTTCAACAAAGCAATGAACAATTGGCTAGATCTGGTACAAATTGTTTAGAAAATTTAGTCATATCAAATGGATCAAAATTTGATGATTCCACATGGGAAAAGACGTGTCAATGTATGCTTGATATATTTAATTCAACGATTCCATCCGCTTTATTAACATGGAAACCGGATCATCATATCCCTGAATTAAATGGTGATGGCCCAACTCATCGACAAGGTATTCTTAAACGTAGTCCCTCTGTTAGTGGGAATACAATATCATCTGAATGGAATATGCCTGGGGATGATACAATCTTTCCTGGATTATTAATCAAATGTGTAGTACAATTAGAATTAATTCAAACTATTGATAATATTGTATTTTTCCCGGCGACATCACGTAAAGAAGATGCAGAAACTTTAGCATTAGCGGCCGCAGATTTAGCTGGTGATGCGAATGTTGTTGATGCCACGGCACAGTGTCAACGTGAAGAACAAGGCATGTATCGATTATTATCCACAAAACATTTGCTATCACTAACAGAATGTTTGATACGATCACATCGATTTGCAAAAGCATTCAATTCGAATCATGAACAACGTGAAGCTTTGTGGAAAGCTGGTTTTCGTACACCATCCAAACCGAGCTTGCTAAAACAAGAGACACAAAGTTTAGCATGCGTATTACGAATATTATTTAAAACGTACAGTGATGAAAATCGTCGTGATGATTGGAAAGAAATTGAACATCGATTGATTTCTATATGTCGCGAAGCCTTAGAATATTTTTTGTCGTTGCAGAGTGAAGCTCATCGTGACGCTTGGACCTCGTTATTACTATTAATTTTAACTAGAATATTGAAAATGGCAGATGATCGGGTAAGTTGTTTTCATTATTTAAATTTTTAGTACTGCAATTATTGGATACTATATTTTCCATTAAAATAAAAAATTATAGTTAGGACCGCCTAGCTCTCAAAATAAGCAAGTTGGTACTAAGTTTAGTTCAGCTAAATTGACTTATTTTGAGATATCTGATAGAAACACCCTGTATTTTGTGTGTAATTTAACAATTTGAATAATTATAAATAGTTTAAACATTGATAAACTAAATGCAGGATATTTAAATAAGTAACTCAGTTCATTGTCAACTTCATACGAAAAATTAACTAATAATTTATTTTTGTTTTTCAGTTTGCAATACACGTATCGAATTATTATCCATTACTATGTGAAGTAGTGTGTTTTGATCTAAAAGCTGAACTACGATCAGTGTTACGAAGAGTATTCTTACGCATTGGACCAGTATTTCATGTGACATCATGAATGTAATTTGGTTTTGGTAGGGCTGTGACTATTTTAAAATATTCGCCATGTTAATTATGTCACTTAAATCATTGATTAAATCAAACAGTCATCACATCGAGTCAGTAAGATTGAAGAAGAGGGGACATTACGAAAATTATTTTTAAAAAAACATAGAAATAATATACACTGTGATACTGATAATCGTATCTTTTTATTTTATTTTTGAAATGTCATTTTGTCAAAAGGTTTTTTTTTTTGGTATTTCAATAGTGAAATGTACTTGGTATTTTACAAGTTTTGTTATTTATAATATCTTCCCAGCTGTGGTAATAATTTTTTATGTTTATCTCATCAAGCCAGTGTCCGATGGCAGGGGTGGCAACACGGTTACACGCAGTCCTCAATTTTCTCTCTTGGAGAAAAGAGTTTAAGGTTTTTTTTTTAAACAGACCAATATATTTTAAACTGCTGTCTTGTGTTATACTTTTTTTAATGCTGTATTTTAAGAACATTTATTATACGATAGCAATTAAGCAAGCCAAACCGAAAGAAAGAAGAAGAAATACTTAAATAGAAAAGAAGGAATCAACTTTTTCGATATGTAATGATTTTTAAATTGAGAATACAAAGGAGGAGCAACAGAAATGATTCCTTCAAAACCATCAGGAAAGATTTAAAAAAAACATTTTCAGATAGTTGATGAATCGATTAGAAACGATTCTCGTCATAATCGGTTAAAGAATTGAGATCCTATAGGTGTAATTACACACAAATACGTGCATACCAACGGCGATGTTTACCGGATCTCATATTTTAGCCATAGATATCTGCACATTTTTTTAATCTATCTTTTTTCAAATAAAAATTCAAATCTTTAAATTTATTCTTTTTATTTTTGATTTAATTTTGAATTCTTCTTTTATTTTAATTTAACGCTATCACCAAATCATGCTTTTGATTTCGTTACAAATGTACAAAAATCCAAATCTACCGCTTTTTATAGTGGCACACCTTCTTGGAAACATTAATCCTGTAATCCTAATTAACATACGGAGAAGCATTTGGTTTGGATTAATATTGTTTTGTACGAAAAAAATAAGATGATAAGTAGAAAATGATCGACGATCTCTGTAGAGCTGAGAGTATTTTAAAATCGAATGAGAGAAACGAAAAAAATGATTATCACACTAGCGTATAAGACCATGACATAACATGTTTTGAAATAATACCAAGTGTATTTTTTTTTAAATGACTGAAGTACATGGAAAATGTTAAATTTAAATTATATTTAGAAAATTATTATTTTTTAATTTATGAATATTATAAATTGTTTTTATTGAGACTAACATGGTATGTCGAATGATTTGAGGTATGAGAATATTGTTTCGAATGTATATTACTAACATGATTCGAGAGTATTTGTCTATTTTACAGATTTATTTAAATTCTGAATCTTGTCAGCTATTATTATTATTATCATTATTATTGTATTAATTTTAATTATTCATTTCATATTATCAAAATTATTTAAATCTTTTTATTTATTTATATTTTATTCTATATTATATTGAAAAAAAAATGCCACGGGAATCCGTCCCATTAAAAATAAATCCGTAGTTTCGGTTTATTGTATATTTATGTTTTTATAAGATTAGTAAAATTTTTAAAATATACACTTACCGGGAAGGTGAGAAAGGCAATAAGTTAATGTTAAACAGGCAAGGAATTTTTTAACTTGAACCTAAATGATGAATTTTAGAAAAACATGCAATTGCTTTTACAAGTGTCAACTTAAAAATTTGTAATAAAACTTGCATGTTTTTCTAAAATATAATTAATTATTACTTTGAAAATTTTTACAAATTAAAGGTTGACAAAAATAGGGGCGACGCAGGCAGCAATTCATTCAGCCAGTAGTGTTTAGAATATTTCTCTTAATGTTTTTAGCCCCATTCCATCTTTTCTAACACTTTCTGCAGTAGGATATTGAAGAACGTTGCAGTATTTTCAAATGTAAAATCAATACATATTGAATTTGGTCCTGATTCTAAAAATACCACTTATAACCGTAGGTTATGTTATGTTAGAGTGGGTGTATTCTGAAGTGAGATATACTTAGACCAAAGGGTCCGTTGTGATACCGGTTCATGGAGTAGTGGTCGAGGAGGGGCTTTTTGGTGCTGTTTAAAAAAAGCAGCAGCGTTGACGTCAAGGGACTTAAGGTCGGACTGGTTGTCAAAGAAAGGCTGGCTCAAGTAAATTCATCTCCTCATAGCAAGAGCTGGGAGTGACATAGAAGATGAGACATCGTTTCTTTCTCCTCCCCACTACTTATAACCGTAATTCTGGCTTAAAATTACTTTCAAGCTCATCCTACTGCTTGAAAATAGTTAAATTATGAGGTTGTTGGTGCGCTTTGGTAATTTTTGGGCCGGTTAGTGTATATTGATTTATGTATAAAAGTATTTTACTAGAACTTGAATCTTTTTTTTCCAAAACGTTAATAAAATTAGTTAATCAAAAATGTAATCTAGAAAATATATGGAGCAGATTAGGGGAGAAAAAATTTTCGAATTATTAAAATTAAAAAAATTTCTTTGAAAGTTAGAAATTGGTTGTTATAGTCAAAATATTATTAACAGGTTTCAGTTAAAAATATTGTTGAAAACTGAATTTAAATTTTAATGAAGATCATTTCAAAAAATTTAAAAATTGTACAAAAACAAAAGACACTCACATAATTTAAATTTAACAAAAAAATTTAAATTTTTTCACATAATTATTATATCTACAAAAAGTTGTATTGTATTTTTATTAATACTGAAAAAGTATTTTTTCTAAGAAAGTAATTTTTTATTGGTGAAAATTAATACTTAAAATAATCTGGAATAACATGGAAAATTTTTATAATAT
Source organism: Chrysoperla carnea (assembly GCF_905475395.1). NCBI lineage: Eukaryota > Metazoa > Arthropoda > Insecta > Neuroptera > Chrysopidae > Chrysoperla > Chrysoperla carnea. The sequence goes on along the minus strand of NC_058340.1, from coordinate 44,040,533 downwards.
TAAATTATATAAATTATATTGCAATATACATTTTTTTTCGTGTATAAATAATTTATATTTCTCTAAAACTAATTTATATTCTAATAAATAAGAGTATCATATTATGAAAGCTAAAACAAACATTATTTTGTATTTCAAAGGTTGTGCTAATCTAAACAACGGGACGGAGAGCTGGTAATAATTTTGTTTATAATATTTGAACAATAATCGTATTTTATTGGAACATTATGTTATACAAAATAACAATATCGAAAGTTTGATTGCAGGATTTTTATTAGAGTTAACTACGTAAGAAAAAATTGAGTAGAAATCGACAATCTTCTCTTTCATTGGATCAACCCAAATTATTGGACAGTCTAAAATATTCAAAATTTGCTTTCTATTTTAAATTATACCATATAGTTGATAATGTTCGCGATTACTGAGGCGGTGATGCTGAAAATAGGTCGATTTAGTTGTAAAGTAGTATTGAGATAATAATTTCATTTTCTCGCTTCTTAATAATGATTATCCTTCCTAAAACAATCGATTTCAGATAATCGATATTTTAAGTATAAAATAGTGTTTCAAAAAAATATGAAACGTCCTGAAAGACTGTAAACAAAAGCGAGTTTTTAAATAAAAAAATTAGAAATATCCTAAATTTACAATAATATTCTACTTAACCTGTAATAATAAACTTTGTAATGTCATTCGAATTAGTAAAATAAATAATTCTGTATTTTTTACAGGATTCTACTCGAATCTAATATTGAACATATCAGAAAAAAATTCAATCAGATATTATGTGCAATTTAATTTTCTTTTAGTCATACAATTCGATCGTACTTAAAAATAATACCTATATTTTATTAGTTTTTGAGAATAATGTAAATGCTTATGCACATTTTGGGCGACAATCGGTGTAAATTAAGATGTGTTATTCGGGTAGATTCGCCACGACAGAATATACTAGTCGATGGTATGATTAAAAGCACTTCATACGACCAAATATGAACTCGCCACAGAACCAAACATGGCAACTAAAATTGATTGCATGGTTGTAAACATACCGATTGTAACAATAGATTCGAATAAATCGTATTGACACCTTAGTAAAAAAGGCGACCAAAGTAAAAACTTGAATCTACCCGACAGTCGTATCTACGGACCAACGATTTATAAATTAAAATGAAAGTTTCTGAGGTCATATAACTTTAATCCGATTGCCCTTCGTTTAATTAAATTTATAATATTTAATCTGTAATAATATTTCGCTTATTTAAAAATAATAAAAAAAATACAGTGATCAATATACTCGGTGTATAAATAAATCTTACTTACGGCTATGTTGAACAGTGTATTGTGTCTAGTGCATTGATTGTCTCAAATAAAATAATTTCTAAAGTTAGGGAACTTAAAAAAAAAACATATTTTTCATTATATTACGGTTCGTTAGCTAATAGTTGATACGATCTATTTCCAAAGAAAGCAATGCAACTTGTCTTACAGATATTTTTTATCTACCTACTTCAAGCGTGTTTATTTCTGTTAGAAGTAAATGAAGCTATAGAGATTGTCTTCCGAAACATTCAATACTTGGCTTCGTCAATGAATTCCTTGAAAAAAATGCATCCTGTATTTCAATTGACAATGATCAAGATATGTTAGTCGTACATTGACAATTATCAAGATACGTTAGCCGTCTTGAATTTGAAATATCATGGAGATGTCAGAATCAAAGGTGGATCGGACAAGTCGTTTAGAGTGTTGTTTGAGAAGAATCAATGGTGTTAGCGAAATCTACTGCTTCATTTACTCACCCCAGCTTGGCTAGGGATTCAGATTAGCTTGACTGTATAATACTCAAAAGGAAAAAATGAGTAAATCCGTCACTTTATAATTTTCTGAAGATCTATGTTGATAAAAAGCTTTTCGTACAAACTTTGACCAAAAAAAAAATTTGTTTTAAAATTTTATAACAGAAATTAACAAGAAAAAACTGAATTTTAACACATACATGGGAATTAACTTCCAGAAAAAAACTAGCCATGGTGTATGTTTTCATCTCTATATTGAAATATGTGCATCAAACCTACTTGCATGACAAGTTTCATACTTTTTTCAGAATAATAGATCTTATTTCTAGCTAAGGAACCGCATGTTAGATAATAAATGATGTAATATGTAGGTACATTAGAACGTGCCTTTTTAAATATTGTTGTCGTAAGTTTTAAATTATAGGTCTTGTAATACCTCAGTGAAAAATTTATACATTCATTTTTGCAGATATAGAAAATTTTGTTAGTAAATTATTAAACAAAATTATATTTTCATGTCAAGGCTATTTATGTATTAACATAATGAAGTTTACGGTTTATTGATCTGCGTAAGAAGTTATAAAGCCACGGATATTGAAAATGTATAAGGGGGTGACTAAGCGTGGCGTTGCTAACCATGGCCAATAGTTTTCATTTATTTTTCATTATGCTAGTTGTGGATACCCTTTGAATACATTTTAAAGTAAAATTCACTTATGTATCACAATATATTTGACAGGCTTTAAGCCTAGAGACTCTAAAACAACAGTAGCAGATACACAGAAAAGGCTTAGTCACTCCGAGGATAGAGAACACGAGACACAGGAGTATTACATTTATGGTCTAATCTTATGAAGTCTTAAGATTTAAATATACAATGCAGAGCAAAATTGTCATAAAATGAAAAAACATTTTTATTCAATATTTAAAAATTATACGTAAATCGGCAGATGAAATTTTATGCAATATTTTTTAAATGCCATTCATAAAAAAGGTATCATCATTGTCAATTTTGTTGTTGTTGTAAATTCCATAAAAACTAAATTTAAATTTCTAAAATAATAAATAAAATAAAACAATCATAGTATTTAGATTGTATGAAATTATTTTATTATAATATAAATTATGCATAATAATTTGATAATTTTTTTAGTGATTAGATTATAAAAATATATTGCAAGTTTATACATGAGCACTAAAAAATATCCAAAGTTACATATATTTCTTTGTTGAATTATATTATTGTAAAAAAAGTTTAATAAATGATTAATTTCAAATATAAATCAAATATTAATCTTGATTAAAAACCCAATTGAATTCCATATTCCGTTTGAAATGAGTCAGAAATTATCTTGAAATGGATAAGAAATTTCCGATTTAATCTCATTGAAATGAATCGATTTGATTTCTATTAACATGCCCTGAAACCATCTTCGGTTCCGAAGAGTTAGATTTAAACTATTCAAGAATAATTAGATAACGAAAACTATGGCCTGAGTCCGAGATGTTTGTTGGAAATTATAGCGGTTCGTATTACTTACCAAAAATGCATCTTTGTATTTTTTAATAATTTTTATGGAAAAAATCAGATCGCTACGCTGCTATCCCAAGAATTAGTCACTGTCCATTATTATTAACCCTTAATTAGGCGCATTAAGAAAGTCATACAAATAGTCGCATCGGGTCACATCTGACCCCAAAGTTATGAATAAAATTGGAGTGGAAGGAATATTTAAAATCAAAAATTATTAAATGGTTTATTGAAATCATAATAGAAAAATAAAAATATAGCTTTCTCTTAAAATAATTGAAAACATAAAACAAAAAAATTTACATGATTCATCATTTCTAAAATTTGCGTAATTGGTCGCATGGGGTGTACCCAAGAGAGCAGCGACGCGTACGTACGCGTTGGTGGTCTGTTCGCAAATGATTTGCGTACCCCGCGGGAGGTAGGAAGCTAGAAAGAGTGCTGTCGCGTTCTAAACACTAATTTTTTTTTGATTAGAAATTGTCTTGACCCCATGCGTTTAATTAAGGGTTAATAGCAATCATTATGAGATTCCAAGGTCGTCATGCCATTAACATATATAAAGCGACTTAGTGGCTAAAAAAATTTTGCCCTAGAAAGAAATAGAGCAAATCAGTTGTGAAATATTTAAGTTATACAAGACACACCTCCAAGAAAATGTATAATAATTATAATTATTATCGTCATTTAATGCATAAAAAACAATTAATTGTAATTACAGTAGATGCTGGAAAAATAATCGGCTCTTATTAATATTTCATCATAATTGTTAAGTGTCTCCGTTGCCGCTGTAGAAAAAAAGTTTCTAACGTATTTTTGCAGTAATACCGTAATAAAAGTATTCTTATTGATTTTAAATGATGTTAAGTCCTTTTTCTTAAATTTCCATTGTTTTGTAATCAAAGTTATAATATCTTATATTTGTATTTAATTAATTTTATCCACAGAGATTTATAAAAGTAGGTACAGAAAATTGCAATAATGTTACAGAAAATGAACGTTCTTTTTTCTATCGGCTAAATGGGTCGTCTAAAAGGGCATGTGGTTGTTGGAATTGTTATCTCTATGTTGTGGATTAACGAATGAGGGCTGCCAGTAGAGTCAACCTATTTTTATTCCGTAATTCCGTTGGATCACTGGGACACCTAAAAAGTGTCCCTTCCGTTGGGACACCTTTTATTATTATTATTATTATATAAAAGTGAAAGAATTTTACTTATTTTGATAAAAACTTTAATAAGAAAAGAAGAATCTCTGTTAATTTGTTTTATGAAAATGTACAATATGATTTTTCATGAAAATTAAAAACATTTTTTGTTGTTATAAATAAATAAAATCGTTATATATTTTAAATTTTGTTTTATTTTTTAAATTTTGTATCCTATTTTTTCTTTTAGAACAAAATTATTAATTAATTAATTATTTAGTGAAGGTAAGTATTAAGTTAATTATAAACTAATACATAAGTCGAGTGGTTGTGTGGGTATAGCACTTACCTATGAAACCAATGTACGCTGGTTCGTATACTGGTGTGGTTAACATTTTTAGTTTTAAATTAAATGATTTTTCCTGATGTTAAAAATTTTCCACTTTTTTATAGTTTAAATTATCTATATAACCCGCCCTCTTGCTATAAATAACGTGAGTTATACATATGTCATAAATCACTATTCTGTCAGGGGGTGGGAATTTAAATAATCATAGATATATCTATCTCACTCTTTAAAATCATGTTCTCCTGTTACAAAATATTTAAAAATATGTACAAAAATGGCTTAGTTTTGGCTTATTTAAAAATACGTAATATTCTTTTTGAATTTTCATTTTATTTTTGTTGTGTGGTATTTGGTTTGTAAAAAAAAAGTTGATGCAAAAAAATTTTTTTAAGATGAAATTAATTATATGGAATTATGTGCAAGTAATTCGTAAATAGTTTTTATGTATTTTGATTTCATTTAAATAAAGTTGAAAACTCAAACCCTGTTTTTATTTTATTTTTCCCCATCTCTCTGTAGCTATACAATATTATTTCAGTTAAAAATAGGTGAGTATTTCGAACTTCACGATAGGTAAGTATTTCAAACTTCGTTTGCCATTTTTTTTTGTAATAATACTACTCAAAATTTTCCGAAAATGAGTTTTACTTTTTGTTATAATTTAAGAAAGTCGAAAATATCAATATAATTATTTATTAATACGAATAACAGAGCCCTAATGGTATAATGGTTAGCGTATCTGACTTCGAATAAATAGTCCCTTGGTTCGGAACTAGGTGAGGACATATATTAAAAAAAAGTTCATTAAATCTTTTAAGCAAAATCTGATTTTTATTTTCATTTTTTTTCAAATTTCCACCACAGCATGTTTGCCTAGTAAATGATGAAAAAATTAGTTTTTTTTCGTTCAAAAACTTCAATTTTTTTCACATTTCTACTAGGAGAACATCAAGGACGGACGGAATAAGTAGTACCTGATAGCAAGGTAATTGTTGTCACCTCGTAAGTCAGAAAGTTAGTGGTCTGCACACCCGTGTTTGGTGAGTGTGACCTCTAGTGGACAGACCAATAACTTTCTGCCAAAATAAAATTTTAGACTTTCGGGGTGAAAACACTTACTCACCTTTCTCCTTATCAGGAACTACTAATTCCTACTTATGTTCTCCTAGTACAAATGTTGAAAAAATTGAAAATTTTTTCGTAATTATATTATTTTTTGAATATAAAATTAAACTGACCAATTATTTATATTAGCTGACCAATTATCAGCGAATGCTTCCCGATCACGCATAGGTGGAGTTTTTTCAATCTTTAATAAAAAATTTTCTGATGCTGACCAATTAATGAGACCAACTGACCTTTTATGACCAATTTCTGACCTTTCAGATGGTATAATTGGTCAATCGAAATTCCGCACATGAGGTGCTAAGATCGCGGAGCTTTTTGTGTACATGCTAAAATTTATTCTTGTTAAATGAAATTTTATAAGATTTTGTAATAGAAGAACATGTTATTTCACAAAAAAAATTAATTATGTTAGTCCCACTTTCCTACTTATATCATAAATCAATCTTCTGTCAGGGGGTGGGAATTAAAATAACAAAATATACCTCTTACTTATTTGTCGCTTTTGGTTCTCATAACAATTATCTAAAAAAAAAAAATACATTATCTCAGCATAATAATTTATTTAAAAACTAATCGGGACATTGCCAGATACGAACCGAGGTACTATGTAACCGGAGGCGACTGGGCTAGCCACTACTCCACCATTGACATATTATACTCACCAATAATGTAATATATATACCTTTTACTCTCCTCGTTTTCTTAAACTTGTTTATTTACCTATAAATGAATGAACAGTGGTAATATTTAAAAAAAAATGTAGGTTCTGATTTATATTCCTGAAATCGATGTTAAGAATAAAAAAGGTAGGCATATTATTGAATAATAATAATTAAACCAGAAAAATTAATAAAAACGATATGTTATTATATATATATATATTTGTACATATTTCACCTAAAATAAATATGATTGAATAATGGTTATTTTATACAGTATAAAATCATTTTTCGGGAATCAAAATTTTCAACAATTTTATCATTAAATTTTTGTTATCAGTTATTTGTTAACTTTTATTTTGGATTTTGTTAAACATGTCTCCTAATACATTTACACAAAAAAATTCATGGACATAAAGCTAACGTAATTTGGCCCCCCACAAAAATTTCTTTTCAGATTAATTAATTAAAATCTTTTTTAAACAATCTATTGTTCGTCGTTTGTTCTTCATTGTTTGAACAATAAAAGCGGAAAAACGTCTGCAATTGAATTAATGAAAAAAATAAATAATTAATTAATGTGAAATATTTATAATCCAACAATTGCTAATAATAAACGAACAATTAATAATTCGTTAAAATACATTGATTAAGGAAGTAAAAAAGTGGAAATCAATATTATGGGGGGCTAACTTAATGACAAATTAATTGTTTAATACATAATAAATAAATTAGGAACCTAATGGTACTAATGGTATATTTACTGAGGACTTCATTGGTTCTAAGATAAAAAACTAATTTCATGCGATTCGTAATTTACTTTAAGAATTTATTGTTTTCCATTTATCGTCAACTATGCGGTTTTTTTTAACATCTTGGTATTTTTTAGAAAATATTGGTATGATATGTTTTCACGTTTAATTTTGTTATACAGTCTGTGGTTTGCATCAATAGAAACAACAATCATATTTATTCATTGATTTTATTTTCCATTAAAAAACCCAATATTTTAATAAGTTTCGATTCGTTTAATATAGGTAGTTACTATACAGAGTGGTAAATTTCGACAATTCATCCCTTTTTTCTCTTAGGGCACGAAATTTGGAAAAATTAAAACATACGGATTTAATCATTTTTTTGCGACTGACCAAACAAAAAGGGAATGCATGTGTTTAGAATCATATATTTATATTAATTATACCATTTGTAAAGCATCTCGTTAACCATTATAGTATATGAAGTAAGAGTTTTTATGGACGTTCTTATGTATATGACAAAGAAAGACAATTTATTTTGTGTAATTGCACGTGCAATCATATCATTTGATTTAGGTGTGAGCCACATACGTAAAAAATGTAACCCATCCTGTATGACTGTGCAAAATTTCAAATCGATATTGTTATAAATAACGAAAATATGAGGGTGTCTTCATCTCAAATGCGACACAGTGCTTATATTTTTCTAAACAAAGATTATGATCTCATTCAGGATGGAACCCTCTCTATGTGAGTTTAACTCGCACTTAACCAGTTTTTTGATTAATCAACTAATTTAATAAAAATTTATAAATTATTTACAAAAAATATATTGCAATAAAAACTGATATTAAAAATATGCCAAGGAATGATAAGTACATTTTAATTTCCGATATAGGTACGAACAAGGTAAAATATCGGTGTTTTGTATATTGAAGGTGATAGGTATACCTATTAGTTCTCCTTTGATTTTGATTGCATTATAAAAAATGCTGCAAATGATTTCTTTAAAGTGTTATTATTATTACCTATTATTATTGCACTAGCCCAGCGTGCCCCATGGGACTTCCCGATGGTTATACCTCGGGAGTAATCCGAAATTCTTTCAACTATGTGAGATATGAGTTGTTTAACAAAAATGTTTTTATATTTTCATAATAATTTGAAAGTTACATACAGTTTTCAAAAACTTTTTAAGAGAGAAACAAAAATTGTAAAACGCAATAATTTAATTATGTATGCATATTTATACATGGGCTTTTTTATTTTAACATTACTACGTCACGAACATATCACACTGTGCCTAAACAACGTTTGTCATCTGTGAATTCTTTTGTATATTTTATTCATTAGAATTACCCCATATTCAATTATAAATAGCTTCTAAAAAAAAAATTTTCACTTAAAAAATTAGTAATTAGGCAACTTGTATGACGTAAATGTTAAGTGTTTGTCAAATAATCGAAAACTATTACACATGTATAACGTATACGTAATTCAAGTTGCCTATTTGTAAGTCAACTTTAACATTAACTGCTCTATTGAATTACCAATTTATTGTTTATTAACAAATAGAAACATTTGCGCCACTAACTCATGCTTTACTAATGACATTTGACAACTTCCATGAGGTTTTAGCAAAATGCGACCGGGTTCTTTTATTTTTCTTTATTTGTAACGTCTTTAACTGTATTATTATAAAGCTCTATTGCTGACAAGGGGGCTCAATTTGACACAGGTTTCTTCTGGCATATATAGAAGAAAAGGGTAGTTTTGGCGGTTTTATTGGAGGGAAGGGGGGTTGCGATGGAAATATTAATATAATCATATAAATCACACATATGCGTAGTTAATTTTAGATTTTATAATTTCAGATCATAAAAATGTATTAATATTAACATTTATCTTCTGGACTAAAATCAGAAAGTTATTGGCTGCAAAAGCTAAATCCACCACGATAAGTTAAAAATTTTAATTTTTTTAATTGTTATAAAAAACATCTTTTAGCAATAAGGAATATACCTATTTTACAACTTTTGTGTTGTAAGAGCATTGTTAATTTTTTTAAAGGTCAATAATAGGTACCTATTAATAAAAAAAAAACTTTTTATATGTGATGGCGATGATTTAAAAACCGGAACAAGTTAATAACCAATGATTGGCAAGGTTAATTCTTAATTAAATTTTTCAATTTAATTATAAATTAAAGTCAATTTATAAATTTTTGTTTAAATTAGATAATTATTAATATTTTTGTTATTAAATTATCTTATTAATTATGTTATTAGCATAGCGGGAAAGCTAGCTGCTTTTATAAGCTACGCAAAAAGTTTTAATTTATTAACATGGTGAATTTTAAATCAACAATCGAAATGCTATTTTAAGTTTGAAATTGAAAATACAAAATTGAATTTTTTATTTATTTTTGATTTATGTTTTATGCATATTTGACTGAAAACGTGATTACTGCAGGACAACCTGCATTGACCTTCGCTCGTAAATTTGATTATTATAATTATTTTAAAAGTTTTTTTTTCGATTATTATAATTATTTTAAGATATTATTTCCGTAAAAAGTATTATATGACAACTTTTATATCCTTATAGTATCTTCAAACCGCAGCTTCGTACGGGTGCATATGTACCATTCTCACTTTTTAAATAAATAATACCTATATACCTATTCAAATTTTAGTCGTAATTTTCCTGGTAGAATGGAATATTTTTTTAAGATATGTGTAGATATAAATGTCCAAAACAATTCTTTCCCTTTTCCATCTCTCTCATTTTCTATTCCCCTTTTTTTCCATTAACAAATCTCGAAAAGGTATCAATGTATTCATAATTACACTGATTTTTTTGAAATTTATGAATTAACTCTTTTCTCTTATTCCGCGTCGATGTCCAATGGTAATTCAAGCTATTAGCAAATAAATATTTTCTTGAACCGAGAAAAAAATTTATATTTTAATTTTTAAACAGTCAAATAGTTATTTCCTTGAATTAAGTATTGAGATCGTTGATTCAAGAAATATTTATTTGTTATAAAAACATTAACCAGTAATTTTTACCGTTGGATACTGTAGTCTCACAATTCTATTTTTTAGATCTTGAGTAGCAACGTGTATTCCGTGAAAATAAGAAGATAATTGTTAATTATACGATTGCAGTATCGGGACTACAAATTATCGGAACAAGATCTCAGGAAAAAGATCCGCTAAAAATAATAATTTGTATTTAACTGCAGTTTGTCAGATTAACATGACCTGAATGGCCTTGAAATACATAAATTTTCCCTTCTACTCAAGTTTGTTTGATTTTTGGTGTTTTTTATAGAGTATTTTTATCACAAATCGTTTTTTGTGGATATTTATTTGAATTTTCTTTTCGAGGATTTAAAGATTTAGTAACCCATAAGGTTTCGGTAAGCCAGACAAACTGAAACAGTAAGCTGGCATAGCTTAATTTATTCAGTATTATGATTATTTGTTTATAATCAAAGCTTTGAACGGCCAACCTTAAGTTGAAATCATAAGTTTTTCACATGAAACATAAATTATCTAATATTTCAAACCCTGAACTCTGGGTTACGATATTTAAAATATTTCGAATATCTTGAGATGTCACTCACTCTAAATGTTTCATTTGTGAGCCACTCTTTTACCAAATCTGAGAGTAGATAAAAGAAAAAACCTTTAGGTAATTATCGTGATTTGTATCATGTATGACCTTAAAGCTGAGAACTATATTTTATTTGTGGTGTGAAGATAAAAAATAGGAAACGAGTGAAGTCAAGTAGAAATTACTTTATATTCTATATGGATCATTACATAATTTTAACGGAAACAAAAACTATATTGCGTCAAATTGGTTTGTCGTTAATTAATAGTTTTTAATAATAAGCATACACCTTAATAACTACTTACACACGTTTTTATGAAGGTAATTTAACACTTATATGCATTTTTGCATTAACAGTCAATGAACAGAAAAAAGAATAATTAAAAAAAAAAAAATGGTAAACAAATAATTATTTTTTAATATTAATAAATATTTGATGTCTTTAAAATTCATAAAACTGCAATATTACTTCAGTGATTCTAACAACCGCAATAATGGAAAATATAAATATTTGGAATTTCCCAAATGAATGAATCATTTTAATGCATAAATAATTCAGTTAGGTTGTTTTAATGATCGGGGGAATCTCAGTAAGGTGTATATTCTTCAATTTCTTCCTACTAGAATGACGTTCAATTATAAATTCTTGTAAAATATAATTATTCGTTGTGATATACTATAGGTTTTTTTTTCGTTTCAAATACCCCCTTTTTCAGAGTAAAAAAGTTTGGGATTTTTTTTAGAGGAAAAGTTCACTTATTGTAAGAAATAATATAATTATGGTTTTGTATAGATTGATCCAAAAATGATACCCAAGTATTTTATTCTTTTAACTAGCTGTAAACTACCCGCTTTGCTGGGCAACATCCCCACTTTTACCCCTCATATCCTCTTTCGTAGGAGTTACAGTTTTGTAATGTACACGTCATGCTCTTTTATTTGATACTCCACTTGGTTATATTTGAAAATATTCAATTATTCTACCCCCCCCCTTTCTTGCTTCACCCCTCCCCTTGAAGGTTAAAAATAGATCAAAACAATCCTTGAAGCTGGTTGTATATCTTGTCAATATTTGAGCTAAATCGATGTACAAATTTTTAAGTTTTTGTACCTCCTAGAATAGGGGTTGAACTATTTCAACCCCTTACACTAGTATATTATGCGTATATTATACAAAAAAAAAACTTTCTTTTGAATCACTCTATCTATTAGAAAAAACCGCATAGAAATCCGTTGCGTAGTTTTAAAGATCTAAAGCTTACATAGAGATTAGGGACATACAGCTACGAAAGCGACTTTGTTTTTTTACTATGTATGTGTGTTTGTTTTATACCGTAAGGGATAGCTTTTAACACAAGTTGTATAAACTTGCAACTATTACATTGTGGAATTTATAAAGGCAAGAAAATTTGAACGGTTTGGCCATACAATGAAAATGATTGATGATCGAACGCCTAACAGAATCTGTTCACCACTAAGCCATGCACTAGAAAAGATATTCAGTAAGATGACGTCAGCTGGGAGGCAATAAGACTGGCAGGCTTGTGTAAGTGGCCTTGAAATAATAAACCGAAAAAGGAAGACCATATACAGATAAAAATGGTTGAAAACTACAGAAGAAGACGAGGAAGGTCAATTTTGGCTTGTACTACTACTAATAGTAATAAATTTCGATTTTTGCCCCAATTTCCTAGATCACCGTGAAATACGAGTTTTCATTTATTATCTTCGATAATATTTATACTACTAATAGTATCTGAGAGTGTTGCGGGTAGGGAAGAATTGAAGAATTGGAAATATTATTCTTAGTTGTTTATAAATGGTCGAATTTAAAAAGGTTCAGGAAAAATATATTATATTGAAACAATAAATGTATAAATATTATTTCTGAATCACTCAATATATATAAATTTGATTCTTAGTTGATTTTAAAATAGGGAAAGTTTATTTTATATTTTAAATTGATTATTAGCGAAACACAAGGTCTTCCCTCCAATTCGAAATGATTTTTTATTTTCTCTCACTACTCAATAGAAATATTATATAAAAAACAGTTGTTTCCGCTCAAAATTTACTAGTTCATGGTTCAGTCGTGCAAATTGAACATCGTTTGAAATATTTTGTTAACAATTGAAGCACGAGGAACCATTGTGAATCAACAACAATGCTTGCAACGCCAACAGTTCATAAATTAGTCGATAGTTACGAAAATCTTCATTGGAATCGACGACAAATGTCTCCAAATCAATCGTCAGAACATAAAGATCATGAACCAAAGAAAAATTGCAGTTTGAATTACATAAAACCACAGACTGATGAAGAACCATCAAAAGAAACTGCTTGGTTTGAATCTTTGGCAAGTCGAAGACATTTTGAAAAATTTTTACGGGACACCGTGGAAGTTTTAATTAATCATGGACTCTTCGAAGCAGTAGATAGAAAAACTAAAGTCGTAGAATGGATAAATCCCGAAGAAATGAAACAAAAGATTGATTTTAAATTAAACGCGTTGCCAGAAAATGAGGGTAAATTAATGGATTTAATTAAAAATATCATAAAATATTCTGTGAAAACCGGTCATCCATATTTTGCGAATCAATTATTTTCGAGTGTTGATCCCTATGGATTGGTTGGCCAATGGTTAACGGATGTGTTAAATGCAAGCGTTTATACATATGAAGTGTCACCAGTGTTTACGATGATGGAAGAAGAAGTTTTACGTGAAATGAGAAAAATTGTTGGCTTTCCAAATGGTGAAGGTGATGGTCTGTTTTGCCCTGGCGGTTCTATAGCTAATGGCTATGCGATTAGTTGTGCTAGATATAAATTTTTCCCCGATGTTAAGGTAAAATGAATTATTCAATTTTCTTGATGAATTATTTATTTTGAAATTTCTTGTTTTAGACTAAAGGACTTCATTATCTCCCACGTCTTATATTGTTTACATCCCAAGATGCTCATTATTCAATAAAAAAACTGTCGTCTTTCATGGGTTTGGGTACCGATAATGTTTTCTTAATAAAAACTGATTCTGTTGGGAAAATGTCAATGGAACACTTAGAATCTGAAATACAACGTGCGCTAAATGAAGGAGGCGTTCCATTTATGGTAAGCGCAACCGCTGGTACTACAGTACTTGGCGCATTTGATCCATTAAATGATATTGCTAATGTGTGTGAAAAACATGGGATGTGGTTCCATGTAGATGCAGCCTGGGGAGGTGGAGTTTTAATGTCAGATAAATATAAACAGCGTATAAAAGGAATAGAAAGGTAAGCTTTTTTTTAGATTCCAAATTCTCTTTCTTTTAAGTTCTGTGTACAGGTATTATAAGGTTAGTCCAAAGTTTGCAGCATTTAAAAATATGATCGTAGAAACAATAAGTTTGTATAAATATTCATAAATGAACAATGATACTGTTTCAACTTTTGTTCGAAACTCCTTTTCGTAATCAAACAGCACCCCCCCCTCCCCATTGGAATCTCTCTTCATAAATTTGAACTATTAATATAATCCTGTAAATGCTGCCATTTATGAAACGCATTTCCACTTTCTAGTTAGCTGTTCAAGCTTTTTCGACATTTGTTGATATTTAATGATTTTTTATTTTGAGATTGGTGACCATGGATATTCGTCACTTTTTCTGTAAAAATAAAAAATAATAAAATTTTCTTTTACTCGAAAAACGAGCCCGTGTTGGGTAAAAGAGAAATTCGAATGTTTCTGAACATAAGATTTATACTAAATAAAATATTAAATATATTGGTTATTGTTACAGAGCGGATTCAGTTATTTGGAATCCTCATAAGTTATTAAGTGCTCCACAACAATGTTCCACAATGTTAACACGTCACAAAAATCTGTTAGGCGAAGTACATTCATCAAATGCCACTTACCTGTTTCAAAAGGATAAATTCTACGACACACAATATGACACTGGCGATAAACACATTCAATGTGGACGCCGGCCTGATGTTTTGAAATTCTGGTTTATGTGGAAAGCAAAAGGTTCATTAGGTTTCCAAAAACATATTGAGAAAGTATTCGATAATGCTGAATATTTTACAAATTTAATACGAAAACGAGATGACTTCAAATTGGTATTAGAGAACCCAGAATGTACAAATATTAGTTTCTGGTATATTCCACCGTCACTAAGAGATAAGAGTGAAAATGATTCTGATTATAATGAACAGTTACATAAGATTGCACCTAAAATTAAGGAACGTATGATGAAATCAGGTTCCATGATGGTCACATATCAACCATTGGGTGTATATCCAAATTTCTTTAGATTTGTCATGCAAAATTCCGGTTTAGAACATTCTGATATGCAATATTTTGTCGATGAGATTGTACGATTGGGTCAAGATTTATAATTTTGTATTTAATACTTGTAATACGTAATATGATTTATTTATTGTGATATAATTGTAAGATTATTTATCTGTATCTGATATTTTTAAAGAGTTTAAAAGAAACGAATAAATTTTAACTCAGTGTAGCCTTAAATTAACCTGAATATATTGCCTTTTTCAATTTCCAAAGAATTTTGCGTTTTATAACGAACAAAAATTTAAGAAAACGTTGTTGAACAATTTTCAATGTGTGCCTTGGAAATAAGCTGCCAAATAATATTTATACTATCAGAAATGCGACCAGAACTTGATAAGAAGATCGCAGTATTTTATAAACACGATGTAACTTGGAGCTGAAGAAGGAGGTTTGGAGTTTAAAGAAAGTTCAGTTGTAAGGACTGTTGTCAAGTTTTAAGCAGATGTGCGCCTTTTCTTCTAAAAAAAATTGTTCAGATGACAAATCTACTCGAGGTGTCGTACTTATTCCGATTTCTTAAAACTGTGAATAAAATGTTCGGGAGCTTATCAAATTCCTTGGTGATATCAATTTCTTTCATCGCCTCCACTTTATTTCCCTTTTTTAAAAGGGAAATAAAAGACATATAGACATACGAATATTCGCGAATGCCAATGCGTACATTCGCCACATCACTGCTATTTATGCCGTCTACAGTACTTACCTATAATTTTTTATACCATGTATATGAAATATGCTAAGGTATATTAAGTTTAGTCTCAAGTTTGTAACGCTTTAACCTCTTCAGTACTTAATTAATTTAAAAATTTGACACTCATTGATGCATTTTGTACAATATATTGTACATATTTTATGAGGAAAATTACTAATTTCACTTCAAAACTTTTGTGAAATAAATTTTCCAGTTAATATAATTATTTTTGAATATAAATGAACAATATTCTATGATGTTTGTATTCATAAAAACGTTTATTTCTGAAATATTTCAAAAAATATATTTAAAAAAATAATTCGTATGGTACTGTATACTCACTGTCAGAAAAAATGCCACAGTTAAAACATTCTAAGCGTACTCATCATATGTTATGTTATAATAGTAACACTTAGAATGTTTTAAATGAGCATTTTTTCTGACATTGAGTATACGTATGCTAAATTTTTATGTACAATATATTGTACACCAGTAGTGAAGAGGTTAAAATATTGATGCTATGAAAAAAATTTTAGTATGGGTGTTCATAAAATCACCTAATTAGCCCATTTCCGGTTGTCTGTCTGTCATGTCATATCACGATAACTCAAAAACGAAAAGAGATATCAAGCTGAAATTTTTATAGTGTACTTAAGAATTTATTTTTGAAGCAAAAAGTAAGGTCGAGTTCGTAAATGAGCAACATAGGTCAATTAAGGTCAATTAAGTCTTGGGTCCGTAGGATCCATCTTGTAAACATTGAGAGATAGAACACAAATTTAAATGTAAAAAACGTTCCTTATAAAAAAATAAACAACTTTTGTTTGAAACATTTTTTCGTAAACATCACTGTTTACTCGTGAGAGCGCAAATTGTATAGTATGTATTACATTGGAATATCAATCATATATGTGTAACATGTATGTATGTGTAATGTGACAGAGTAATCAACAATGTCTGTACATGGTATTTCAACAATTAACTCAGTCAATTGTTTGTTTTCACTTGTTCATGGAAAACTTTGAAATAAAAAAACAGAGATATTTAAATATTTAATTTTTTATTGAAATTGTTATCATTTTTCTTTTCAAATTTGTTAAAATTAAATTTTGTTTATATACAACATATATTATGATTCGTTTCATTTTTCTTTTTTTCTTTTTTATATATATTCAATGAAAATTAAATATTTTGACAACAGTTAATAATATACCGGATATTAATTAACTAATTTGTCCATTTTTTAGTATAATAAATGATTTTTTTTTTAAATTTAATTAAAAATATTAATTAATATGATTGTAATGAAAACAAAAAACTGAATATACATTTTGACAAAAACAATAATTGAATTTTCTTTTACTTAATAATACTAGACGAAATTAGAAAAAAGATATATTAAATAAAAAGGTTCGGTAATACATTTACATTTTTTTTTTTAAATCATGGTTATGTAGGATATAATGGCCATGTTTTCAACTTTCTGATTAAATCGGAGAAGGCTAATTCATATTCGTTCTTATAACTGATAAGAGATAGATAAAATAAGCAAAAATTTTCGACAAAAATTGAATTTAAGAATATCCTCTCATAGAAACTTTTGACAAACATAATTGTTTTTCAAAAAAAATTTGTAGAAAAAGTTGTTCTTATGTTCTTGGCGAGAAGGAGGAAACGATATCTCATCTTCTCTGTTACTGTCCAGCTCTTGCTATGAGGAGATGCCGTTGTCATCAAAGCACTGCTGCTGTTCTTAAACAGCTGTGAATAGTTCATGGAGTAGTGGCTAGAAATGAGCCAACCCATTTTCATCACAAACGACCCCATGATTTAAGTGTGTCCCACACCCCCACCCTCCAGGACAGCCACGTAACTTAAAATCAAACGATGAATAGTCGACTCATACTGGCGATATGAGCCAATGACAATTATGTTGTATATGGTAAGTAGGGCAAATAATCGAATTTAAATTTTAAGTTTGGTCATTCTTAATGAAAACCTTTATTAACTCCTTTTTTTTCATTTAAGCTAATAAAATACTTCGAAACAAAAAATGTAAATGTGTCAGCACTTTTTTTTTTTTAGTATAATAAAGAATATAATTAATAATAAACATACATATTCATTTAAATATTGTGAATCCTGCCCACAATTTTTTTTTACATTATAATTTATAAACATAATATTTGAAATAAATTGTTTGTTTAATTCTATTTATCTTCCCAAATAATATTCAAATTAAAAATAAACGAAAAAAAATAAAAATATAAATCAGTTCATCAGATCTGGGATATTTGAAAAATAAAAAACTACAAAATAATTTAAAACACCATCGACTTACAAAACAAGAAAATAATTAAGTGTAATAATTAATTACATTTTTGATATTTTGTAAGTCTAAAATAATAAATTAGTTGATTCATAATTTGTTTTATATTTTTCATGCTGATGGAAAATAATCGAGAAAATTACATTTGAAATAGATAGGGATGTCTTATTTTACAAAAGTATCTTTTTCCTCTTCAAATATAGAACGTTCATGTTTATGATTTGGGGGTGATGAAAAATTTCTTTGTCGCCCCATTTCACAATCTACTATGACTTTTTCGCAATTAAGATCAATTGGAATAGTCTTTCACTGTATTTCTTTGCAATATAAAAGCTGTCTTCGTTTAATGGCGACTAACCTGCCGTGAACTGTGCGTTTAAAAAAGGTTATCACTGTAGGCGCCACTATAATGAAGTTATTGAAGTTAATGAAGTCATTTGGGGGCAATTTTATTACTGTTTTATTAACTTTTTGATTGTTTTCTTAAAAATAAGGTATATTGGGTGGAGTGCGTGTTCCTCCGTTTCTCCCTTGCAGCGAAACCTTTGGTTGTCACGTCCTATATATTCTGTCAAAAAGGAATTTCGTAAATGTTTTAAAAACATCATTTCCGCAGCTATTTAAAGAGAAACGAACAGAGCCGATCACCTATTTTGCTTACAAACGGGGCGTAAATTAGTATGTCTCAGTAAAGGGTCACTATCATTACAATGAATGAAATGATTGGATAAAGAGTTTCCTTGCACTTTCTTTCTTTGTATGTCGACTTGCTAGAAAAAGCTTCCGAAGAATTAATTTTATATAAAATGGGATTACTAATAACGCAAAGCGTTCAAGCAGGGAAGAGATATTAATTCTAGTTTCTAGTTCGAAAACAAGCATTTTCCCACAAGAAATTCGGATTTATTACATCAAGAAAATTTTGCTCTACAATCGTCATTTCATATTAAAAGATATAGCAAACTCTATTCCAAAAGAGATACATTTTCTGCAAAAACAATAAGTTTTGAGTCCATTTAGCACTTAAAAAATTTGCTTAGAAAAAAAAACCGGCGTAAAAGTGCTGTGTCAAAAGTCATAATTCATGCAACCACCCCTATTTCCTATTAGAAATGTTTTCGTGATACTTTAACGTTATTTTGTAACGCGTTGAATTGGCGAGATTCATTTACAAAATATCGTTTTTTGTTAATAATTTCGATTGATTTCCATTCCACTAAATTCCATTATATTTATATAATTAATTAGATAAATTTTCCTAAGTTTTTTTTTTATGAGAAAAGAAAAAAGATCGAAAAGTCTATATTAAATATGTTGATGTTGTTTTGTCATTGAATGGTTACATAATTAAATGGATGATGGATGGATTTATGGGATTATGTTATAACTGGTGGGTCCATTCAAGTTATAAGATGACAATTTATATGATTGATGGCAGTTTATATTGACACTACACCGACAATGATACGAAACTGTTGTATTGTGTAATATTCCGTTTTAAAATATCTGCACATGGTCCCAGAACACGCTCAAATCTGTAAAATAAACATTTATTAATATTTTTAATAATTATTATTCTTGAAAAAAACTTAGGTTTTACCCTACTGATTGGGATATTAACTTCTTTAGCGTTTGTTTTTTACGAAATTTAACTCTTTCTTATATTAGAGCAGGCGTTAGAAGGAGTTTCATTTGCTCAGATTACATTTTTGTTCCTGATACACCAGATAATAATAATGAAATTTATGCAACCGCCGGTGACTACTGCGGCCCTTTCACCTCGTGCTATAAAAAGTCAAATGCCAATTATCAATGACCAAGTAAGACTACTTTTTTCGAGATATTAACAGTTTGAAAAATATCATTTTCAAAGCTAATATAGGTACATCGCTAAAGAAGTTCTTTACAAAAATATATTTTCTTACCTGGCACGATCAAGTTTGACACATTTTAATGGACCTTTTGCTACTACAGTGGCAGCGCGAGGTCTATCCAATAATAATGCAATTTCACCGAAGTAATCACTTGGTCCTAGACGTCCAACTTCTGCTGGTTCCTCACCTTCAGCCCTGTGCTGTAATACTAATGCGGTTCCTTCAACGATTATGTAGAAATCATCACCAGGTTCGCCTTAAAATAAAAAAAATTAATAATATTAAAATTTTTTATAATTATAAAAGAGAAAAATTTCAATAGATATAAAGAGATCAATAGTAAATTTTTTAAAAAGTAAATTAATTTTACGAATTTTCTAAAAAATCAACTGAAACCGGGGTAAATAAACCGGATTTTGATAATCAATTCGGAAAATTTTGGGAGAAGGCTAATTTCTTTAAAATACGTTTCCTTTGTTGTAAAAAACAGAAAAAAGAAGTGTTTCGGTTCCGAAACGTTCCGCACAACTTTCTACACGCGGTTTTGGGACAATTTATCTCCACATTGGTTTCTTTGGTGACATTTTCTTGAATATCTCTGCTTCTAATGATCGAATTGAGACAAATAAAAAAAAGAATTGTTTGTTATGAATTTCTAATGAAGTTTTTTGCATTTTTGTTTTGTAATGTTTCGGCTCATAGGTAATCAGGTTTTGAAAAAAAAAAACCGTTCGAAGTTATTCGAAAGTACATAAAAAACCTGTAATTTAAAAAGTTAAAATTCAATGATTTGTCTGAACTGTACTAGCTGTTGAAATTTTTTAGAAAAATTCGTTGTTCTCAAAATTGAAGCTCAATGTATCGGGCTAAAATTTACCACACTTTTTTATGATCATACGTTACATCTTTTTCATCTGTTGTTTAAAATTAATATTGTAAAAATAAATAATGCTTCACGACATTTAAGATTCACAAAATTT
Organism: Chrysoperla carnea; assembly: GCF_905475395.1. Lineage (NCBI taxonomy): Eukaryota > Metazoa > Arthropoda > Insecta > Neuroptera > Chrysopidae > Chrysoperla > Chrysoperla carnea. The sequence continues at coordinate 44,019,335 of NC_058340.1, read as the reverse complement.
TATAATAACATTGCCCAAATTAAATATATACAAATATTATTAATTGAGTAATTAATCAATCATAATATAATATACAAATTACAAAAGATAAGTTGATTTACCCTGGTGCCCCCATTTTACAAAAAAAGCATGAATGAATGATTACTAAAATAATATTTTCATTTTATTTTTGTTTGTTTATTTAGTAAAGATATACATGTATAGTATGTCTGCCTCCTAGTGCCTGGTCTTATTTTATTAATGAATAATAAATATTAAACAAATATAAATTGTATAAAATATATTATTACGAAAGTTGAAACGAGTGTAATGAATATACTGTTAAACATGAAGTTCCAAACGTTTTCAAAGAAAGGATTTCGTAGAAATTGCATTAAAACTAAGGGAATTTTTCTAGTGTTTTAGGGGATTTTCTTTTGTCTGGATATTGAATAGATCTTTAAATCCAAATCTGTTTAGTTTTCGTTTACTCATTCGAGGAACCGCTCCAACCTCGGAACTAAAATAAGAATACAGTTAGAACCAGGGTCGAACTTAGCCGCACACTACCGCCTTTTTTTAGTTTTTGTAAATTTACCTCGGGCCCCCGACTACTTTTCTTCTACTTTTTTTCTATTTCTATACTTTTCCTTTTTTTTGAGTCCTCGTAAATCTACCTACGGGAACTCATTGACCAAAAATTTGAAGGTGTCATATAAGTACTATAAATAAAATATACGTGGAGCTTCGATCGCCCGTAGCTCAAAAACTTCTAGTTAAAAAGATTTGTGGCCGTGAGGGTTTTTAATCAGAACGATCTGAAGGACATTTCGGAGGCGATTTGAAAAAGTTTCACAAAAAGCCATTTTTCTATCTAATATTGCGGGGTCCTTTGTACCAATATTGGAATTTTAGTTATTGATTATAATATCAAAGAATACATGCTTGTTTTGAGTAACAAAGGGTTTTAGGAACTACGGAGTCCTGAAGAGGCAAAATTAAATAATATTATATTTTTGTTATGTTTGCATAATCAAATATTGATTTTATGAAAATATAATTAATTTTCAAAATATAAATATTATGTACCTTTAAAAATACGGAAAAATTTAAATTTCTAAATATCTAAAATAAGAATGTAAAAAAATATAGACTGATAATTATTTTTTAATTTAATTCAATTCATTTCAATTATTTAGCTAAAACATATACGTAGTTCCTATAAAAAATTCAATTTTTCTTCAGAAGATCGAACAGCAAATCGATAATCAAATCGTTAAATTAACGATTGTTAATGCTTTCTTTATCGAATTGATTTAATGTAGTTAGTTTCGACAAAAGAATAGACAAGACTTTCAAGGCTAAGATTAATGTGTAAAATAAATATATAAATCTCGTAACACTTGATTTTGATCTTGGTCTTTGTCTCACTCGACATTAATTTTTTCAGATTTGAAATTAAAAAATTGCCAATCAAATTAAAGGTACACAATTTTAGACAGTGAGTTTCAACGGAGTTGAAAGAAATTGTGTTTGGAATTTATTTTCGATCGGGACTCTTAATTACAATTCCTGTACATTTATTTTAGTATGATATGTGTCGCCTGTTTTATTGTACGCATAAGAGCGATGGACTGTGACAAAAAGAACAGAAAAACTTCTGGAAGTAGTTAATCGTGAAATATTACGAACTTTAAAAAAAAAATTGCGGGATCAAAAGCAAGAGGATGAACTCGAACATCATTAATAAGTAATTCAATTCATACTAAAATGGGAAGAGTAGACTTATTTCGTCTTGCTGATCGTAATCAATGGAACTCTACGACTACCAAAGCTTGCACTTGGTACTCAAACATGGTACTCGTTATTATATATCATTGGTGAATCCTTCTCAGTTGTTTGGTACTTAAAAATAATCGAAATTATATGATAAAAAATTTATATTTACCTTGCCGTACTATGGTCTCTTTATCTTCAAAACTGACAGGTTCAAGTGCGTCAGCAACAGTAAGCCGTTCCCATTTATCTAAACTTTCTAATATTGACACACGTGATAAAAATTCTTCATACATTTTTCGTTTTCTGATTGTCGAACCCATTAATATACGTCGATATGAATCACGATCGATACCCCATAATTTAACATCAGTTTTAGCACGAACGGTTGCGGCTCGTGGTGTACCATAGATCAATGCTAATTCACCAAAACTACCACCATCACCAATTGTTGTAACCATTTCGGAATTTACATAAACCTGGTGGAAAATAAGAATATATATAAACCACATATTAATAAACTTTTGCTATGTATGGCATTTATAAAGAATGTGCAGAAGAAAAAGGTATCTTGTTATAAGAAATATTTCCTCCTACCAAGTTTTCCACTCATATTTATTTGGCAAGGACGCAAATTGCATTATCGTAACTCAGATTTTCATTATCTACATGATTAAGATATTAGTAGTCTTGTTTGTAATAGCATAAAATTTTTGTAACAGCAGGCCCCTACGATGAAATCATCCAAAGGGAAGAGGGAGGGGGAGTTTCAAATTAAGTAAATTATGTGATGTACAGAAAAAACGTTTTCCAAAACTCTGTGCGTATCGTCCTCTACATCGCGATGAATATTGAGCGAGGCTAAACTCTAAGGTATGTTTTGAGACGACGCAAAGCTGAAAAGGAACGTTAATTCGCTCTTTGGAAACGTATCTTCATTGTATATCTTCAAATATCAGGTGGTTCGACTGAATTTTTAACGTTCTGTAAAAACTATAATAGATAAAAAGTGATTCCCGGCCACCTCCAAATTTTATAGTAAAAAAAAAATCAAATCAGCACCGAATACATCAACCATGAGGTGGTAGCCTTGATAATTTTCTATTCTAAAAAGTTCACGAACTCTGGGCTTATAAATTCAAGTTATTCTTCATATTTTATCTACTAATTATTAAATAAATGCTTGAAAATGCTGTAAATCATCAACTTACTTCAACTTCACCTTGATCAATTACATAAAAATTATCCCCTTCATCGCCTTGTTGTATAATCGCCTCACCAGTTAAACAATTGACAGGAAACATAGCATCAAAAATATCACTACGTTCATTTTCATCTAAATGTGAAAATAGCACATTTTTGGCAATCGCTTTGGCTAATGCTGCCATCGTTTTATAATCTTTTGGAACAACTTTTTTTACATAACTTGTAGCATCTTCTTCTGAGACGGGTTCAGCGCTGATACCGCCACGTCTTCGAACGGGTTGTTGTGCGTGTGTTGGTGGCATTGGTGATAAGTCAGTGTCTGTGTCTTCGGGGGAACCCCCAGCACCAGCCGCTTGTTTTTTTGCATCATGTGCTTGTTCCTGAAAACAAAAAAACATAAAATTTAGGAATTTTTGTATCTGGTTTAGCATAGCCGTAACGAGAATAGGTTCACAGTGCTTGTGGTAAATATTTTCTTCTTTTTGAAATGATAGTTTTTGTTCCCTAATTTTTTTGAACTGAGAACTGGGCAGTTCTTTTGGTGGCTGTTTGAAATATTGTTGTGTCGTCACATTTGCCATTCCGCTTTTCTAAATTCGAAATTATGTTCTATTCTGAACAGAGGAACAGAAAAATATATAAATATTGAGAAATTGAAATAATATTACGGATAACTAATTTTTATCAAAAAGAAAATAATTTTCTATATTCTAAAGAAAGGATGAACAATTTTCACAATTGTATATATAATCTAATCTGATTGTTATGGTGAAAAGTTTTTATTTCGGTTTTTCTTGTTTAATAAGATGGAAATGAAAAATAACTTTAATAAACTATGGACTGCAATAAAAATATTATCAAGTTTTTCTATGAAACTTTTTATTATTTAGAATCATATAAATTCTAAAATTTAATTTATCTAATGGAAAATTTTTCTATAAAATAGTTTTAAAAATGTCAAAAGAGTCTTGATTATTCATTCAGGAGTAGCTATCTTTTTTTTTTTTTTAATTTTTGTAAACTTTTTTCTGAAGTAAAAACTATTGAAATTTAAATGTTTGTATAATTCTCATAGATATAGAAATATTTATTTATGCTCATAATGTATTTTCTTAAAACAACAATTATAAAGGAAATAGTAATGGTAATAGTATTTTCATTCACACTCTAATTTCTACAGACTCATTAATATCAGAAAAAAAATTCCAGAGATGTATCCAACAGTGAATCTACCCTTTGTTATTATAACAATTTGGTAGACATATTCATATAACTTTCATATGATATATATGTCGCAGCCAACTTGCTTAATTAGTTGTTTAGATAACAGCCTAGCATTTTTACTAAACGACGCCGTTCAACTAGCGGCCTGAATGATATTCAGCCGTAGCGTCTAATACAAGATTTAATGAACTATCTGGTTGGTACTCAGGCCATTCATACATTGGGACACCCTATATAATGAGACACCAATGGGAAGTTCATAAACAAACACCAGGTGTTATAGTTCCTATACAGGGTGTCCCAGTAGTATCAGTCGTCCTTATTGCATCAAGTAGAAAATAAAATGCTAAGACGAAAAGTCCTCTTCCATTTCTGAATTCACGGATAATTAGCTATTAATTAAAATAGGCATCCAATCAGAAGAGTGAGAATGAGACGCGAGAGCTTTAATGTGTACAATGTGTGTGTAAGGGGATATTGGTGCGTCTGCAAATGTCTGTAGGTGCTAATTATCCGTGTATCGGATAAAAAAATGGAAGAAGACTTTTTGTCTTAGAATTTTACTTTCCTTATGATACAACAAGTTCGTCCGTTACTCCTGGGACACACTGTGTAGTAATTTTTCATATAGAAGTTTGTTTTTTACAATAATAAAATGAAAAATTTACTTGTCATTCTGTCTGTTTTTACAAATACTATTCTGTTTCATGTCCAAAAATTTTTTTATTTCATTACAAATACTATTCTGTTTTATGTCAAAGAGTTTGGTTTTTTGTTTTTGTTTTTATTCGATTCGCGACAAGAATTACATACAAGTAAAATACAAATAAAAGTATAAAAGTTGTATAAAAAAAACTATACCTTTGATATCCATATTTTATTTAACACGTTTGTAATTTTTTTTACAACTTTAATGGATGTACATTTTCCATAACTAATACAAACATTGTTACATGCTTGTCACAGCATCGTAAATTTTCTTTTTCTAGGTCAATATATATGTTTATACATAAACACGTGCGGTATACTCGGCACGTATCTATACTTTGTTAATTACAGTAGTGTACTAGAAAAAGGGGAAGTTCAGGATGTTTGACAGCACGAGCGTTTCAAAAATTGGAAGCATTCAAAATGCTACAAAACGATAAATAAAATTTGATAGGATGTTTTTTCAGTTAAGACGTTTCGACACCAAAACGATAGTGCTACCAAACATTTTATGTGTCAATTAAAGAGTATTTAAAACATTTTCTGAATAAATTTCAAGCCGATTCTCTATGAAGTTTACGAGAAATTAATTATTAAAAACAGCCCTTTTTACATGGTGGTAGAGACAAGTCGCAATAAATGTTGGTATTTAGTCAATAAGTGCTTTTAAAAATGTTACTATTCGCTCCGAGCGTGAATTTCGTTTCCATGACAACGATACACTACTTTAATTATAGAATTAATGGATGCATATATAATTGTGTGGATTGCATTGAAAACTTACATTTAAAATTTAATATTCTTGTTTCACAAATTTAAATAAATAATTACGATAATTAACATTTGAAAAATAATATTTGTTCAATTTGATTTCTTATTTTCACAATTTTTAATGCATTAAGTTTAATTAATTAGTGTTTTTCAATCATTTTAATTTGACAGTTTCTATATCATTAACATGTAAAGAATTGCAAATTAGTCATAACAGCCCACTTTATCTCCAAAATTTTTCACTTAAAGCGCTGGCATCGATTTTATTATCCCTACCATGACTACGCACACAACGAATATACATAAAATACTTTTTTTAATCAATTTTCTTTGTAATCATACGAAAAATAGAAACTCTCTCAATCTCATTATTTAATAATTTAACTGTGCATAAAAATGAAGAACAGATATATATTCAAAAATAAACTTACTTAAACCATTCTAAGTGTTATTACTATAACATCATATGTGTTGCACATATAATGTTATAGTTATAACATTTAAAACGGTAAACCAAGTGCATTTTTTTGATAAAGAATGAAAATAAAAATGATACAAAAAATTTTAAATTTTATTGATTAATTAATCACACTTTTATATGCCTTTTGTGAAAAATTCATATCGATTCTCTGTAAGGTATATGAGAAATGTGCTCTCTTTTTGGTAAAAAAAACTGACTTTGATTCTAGTTATTTCTCATAAACCTTACGAAGAATCGATATGAATTTTTTACAAAAGACGTATAAACGGTGATTATTTGATAAATAAAATTTTAAATTTTTGTTACCATTTTCATTTTTACGGTATCGAAATACCTTAATGCTAAAACTACTGTGCAAATTTGCATATTTTCTTATGGAGATGTGTTATCGATAAAGACATTTTTTTGTTTTTTTTTTTCGAAAAAAAATTTACATTTAAGTTGCAATTAATTTTAGTTCCCGTGATAAATCCATCAGTTTTTGTACTGAATAAAACATAAAAAGAAAGGTCCCATAAACATTGTTTTCATCATTACTCCGTCAATTTTTATATAAATGACTTGAAAATTTTTCCATTTTCAAGGTTTTTTATAGTACTTTAAAAAGTGTACGGTGTACTTTTTTCAAAATACGTCAAATTTTTCTATTATTTGACGTTAAATACTCCAAATTGCAATCGCCAATAACTCGGAAAGTATTGACTTTTCGAAATATGTTTCAATGACACTTTTTGCTTAGAATTCATTCCTATATCGATTCCCTTTGTTATTTTTAGCATAAAATTGTCCACCCCCTGGGAAAGATCGCACAAATTTTTGTTTTTAACTTCTTTGAGTAAGTTTTAAACAATGCAGTCGCATAGTTTTTATAATGATTCATTGACTGTTCTTGGATTCCGAGGTATAAATCTTATGGCTCTCCCCTAATAAATTTTTTCGTAGCCAATAAAATGTAGTCACTATGTATACTACATTTTTTTAAAACTGTATACACGTATCCATTAAGTGTGGTTGATAGTTTGGGAACTACATAAAAAAGGATGGATAATGACATGTGATGTTTTGTCTGCAATGACAGTAATATGTTACACGAAGACTTTTATTTTTACTTAAAAAAAAAACATAGAAATTCGAAGAAAAACTTTTTACTTACATTCCGTAATGACTGTTGGTTTTGTATTTGATTTGATCTATTAAATCTGATATATATTTGTTATAAGTGATTTTCCATGATTGAAATAATGGGTTATGTAGTTTCTAGTAATTTTCCCCTCCCGAAAATATTGACTTATGCACTGCAATGCAGGTCATCGTTTTTTTAACAGGAATTATGGGTTATTGGGGGAGTTGAAAATTGGTATGCCTGTTAATTCAATGTGAAGGTAGTGCCATTTTTTGCCTCTTTCCCCTTTTTCTATGTCGAAATATCATGTTTCAATAAAAAACATCTATCAATTTGAGACATTTACTGAGGGGAAAATATGACCTTAACGATGGAGCTATGCAGCGCACGAGTATTTTTTTTATTATTATTTTGTGAAATGATTTGAAAATAATGACAACAATTAATGTTCGTTATTTATATTTCGATTATTTGTGCAATTTGTTTTCGTATTTGCCACTATATTACTGTATAAAATTTTACGATTTTACGATAGGTAATAAATAATAGCTTAGATAATTACGACTGACGAAAAGTTTACGATGTGTGGAAGTTTAGTTTTGTTTACTTGGTAAAGATGCTCTTAATCGAAAACTGATATCTGAATTCAAAACATTACTTTAAATTTACAAAATACAGTCGGACAATTATTTAAAAAATTTTCACTTTGAAAGGTTTGAGGACATAACAATAAATTGGGCTTTCTTAAAGTCCAGGCAACTTCTTCGCTCATTTTGTAAACCCTTAGAGATAGAACAAAATTTTAAATAACCTTATAAAAAAAACCACTTTTGTTTGAAAATTTTTTTCGCCACTATCACTATTTACCCGTGAGGGGCGCAAATTAGGACAGAACTATGGTGTCCATTTTCTCCAATACTCTACAAAATAGGCAGTTGAAAATTTGCAAGTAGCTTCAACTTGTGGTCTTGAAAAAGATTCTCTACAAAAGAAAAGGCCGCCATAATTGTATTGATTTTTTAAACTTTTCTAATGCAAGCACTGACATTAAACACTTTCTCTACAGGGTATTTCAACAATTAACTGAGTGAATTGTGTATTTTCATTTGTTTCAACCTTCTTTCTGTTCTATCTAAATTCAAAAACTATTTTCAATATTTGAATTAAAGTTTAATGTTTGGTATTTTCCATTTAATCTTTTTAAAATTTGTTGATGAAAATTTAAATTAAATGGATTTTATCAAAGTTTATCTTTAGAGTATTTTATTCTAATTTTACGCATAATAGAAATAAAAAGATTGTTTTTTTTTTTGTTTAACCACTAAGGATTATATGTCAATCTTAATATGAAAGAGTAAACGAAAAACCATTTTTTTTTTCTATATTTGTGATAAGGGTTGTTTTTACTTTTATTTTTATTAGGAAAATAATTTAGATGTTTTCTGTTTTTGTTTTTTTATAGATAAAATTTCAAATTTTTTATATATATTTATATTTTCTAGTATAAATATGGTTCTAAATTTAATCATATTGATAGCATATAAGGTATTTTTTATACCATACATTTCGGTAACAAGTGAAATTTACAAAATTTAAAAAACCCCCGACAAAAGGGAATATTCATGTATTTTCTTAATTTTTTTAATTCATTGTTTACACCGTTATAATAATGTAAAAAATATAAATACTGTTTAAAAATGCTGTAATTAAGTGTAAACAAATATTTAAAATGCATTATAATTTTGAGATATTTAAACGCAGTTTTTTGGCGCTCTCTGTTGATGACGTATAAGTACGTGATCTTTTAATTGGTGACAGTTCAATGTATAATTTACACTTTAAAAAAATGAATTTACAACACAGAATTTACACTCGTTACTATTAAGTTTTCTAATAAAAAGTCGTAGAATAGTATAGTTTAATGAAATATCATATAAAATGTAAGTAATTAGTATCATACAGTATGTCTTCAAATTTGACAAGCCCGTACTATGATGTCACGTCCGTATAAAAATTTGATTTATTCCTAATGCGATTTATTCCTTGCAAACCGATTTTTGGAAACTTTGCTATAAAATGTTCTCAATCAAGGCGGTTAGATCGTTTAGGGGCTACGATGCTACTGAGATACACACAGACGCACAGATAAAAACCTTAAACTTATAACACTCCTTCTTAAATCAATATCAAAGTGAAGGTCAAGGACATCAGATGAGATGAAAAAGATACTTAGAGAGCTATTATTTTTTGGGACAAATTTTTGGAAATATTTTAATTGAAATTGAAATATTTGAGTTGACTTTGTTCTTTTGAATTATTGTTTTGAATTACCTAATTATTTTACCATTTCACTTTTCGAAATAAATTGAGCCAGGTTTATTTGACCATTCATTTCCATAGTAATTATTTATATGTTAGAATTATATACCTTGCCGCTCTAATATAATAATTCTAACATATAAATAATTACTATGGAAATGAATGGTCAAATAAACCTGGCTCAATTTATTTCGAAAAGTGAAATATATATATATATATATATATAAGCAAGAAAATGAGGCATCGTAATCTGTCAGTACCATACGGTCTAAGTTTTCTATTTGCTTAAATTGTAGTAGTGCTTTCATTTTGTGTAGACAGGAAGGCGTAGTTCATTTGAGGAAAAACAAAACAGCGTTATATTTTATTTTTCTTGATTCCATTAGAGAATCTCAATTTTAATATTTATATCCAATACATAAAAATTGTTTATCAATATATTATGAAAATAAAAACAAACAAAAAACAAAGAAATCAAATAAACGAAAACAAACAAAGTAACTTTATCACCAGGTATGATTTATAATGTCATTTTTATTTCTATCTTTTTCTTTAACCCTTTACGTGTATCGTTAATTTTAAAAAGGTAACTGATAACGCCTACATCAGTTTTTAGCAGATTAGTTGTCTCGAAGAATCTGGATAAAGCAATTAGTTGTAGAGAAATATTGGGGATTAGCCTTGCATCAAAAACGTGATTATTTCTAAAACGAAGGAAAAGTTCGAATATTGAGAAAAGTTTAAATTTTCGATTTTGAATACTTAAACCAAATATTTTAAAGTATACCAGCCATAAGATTATTATATATAATATTACTCATATTTTTCAATATAAATCTCTTGGGGTGCGCATATGATCTCGTACTTATAGTCGTATCCAATTTCAGTTCACATATTTTATTCTGTTTGTCTATTCGGAAGGTATTCATCTTTAATATATGATGTATCCAAGTTTATATAGAAAACAGTGTGGTAAGTAAAAAAAAATTTACCACACATCAGATGATCCTGAATTTTAGAGTAATCTAGGCTTTTAGTTTTGAATTAGGATATTAAAATGCCAAGTTTGGTCAAACAACTTTCTATAAAGTATAAAAATCTTTTCTGAAATATTACTCAAAGAAGACAAAATATTTAACTTAGCGAGACTTAAAAGTAAGAAAATAAATACTAGTTTAAAAATAACTAAAAAAACACCGTTTATTGATATAAATTGTGGATAATAATTATAATTATAATGTAAAAAATTGAAAGCGTGGGATGATCGATATCTGTCAAATCAACTGTTAATGAAAAAACGATTTGGGTTTTATATTACATTTGAAATTACTTATTAGTGAATCCCACTTTTTAGTGCAATAAATCAAATAAAAATGTAATTATTTTGATGTCTCATACCGATTTTGCTTTTGTTTTAAATGAAAAATGTATAAACACAATTTGATTACCTATAGTTTTGTTCTTTTAAGCTCGGTGTAGTACAACAAGAGTAAGAAGAAAGCGATAGCTATTTTACACTGTTATATCCCTGTCTTTTTTTACTTACCATTGGTGTATACATCGAACTAAAAACAACAAAAAATATAGCAAATTTTGTTGTTTTATCAAATCATTATAAATGTATGTATGCATAAATTATACCTATTGTAAGCTATCTCGTTAGCCATATAAAATATATGAAGTAAGAAGAGTTTTTATGGACGTTCTTATGTATGAAACACAGAAGGAATGTTTATTGTGTGTAATGGTTATGTGTTACTGTATGTGATTGTTATTGTATGTGTACAAGTTCAAGTGATGGGTCTGATCGACTGAGTTCAAATATACACATATACGAACTTTCTTTGTTTTACACATAAGAACATCCGTAAGAAGTCTTCTTACATCATATAATTGAAATAGCTAATGATATGGTATACACATTGTATATAACTTACAGCGTACTATATGCTATCACGAATGCTATATACAGCTTAGAGCTTTGTTCAAAAATTTATGAATAGATTCATTTCCTATATTTCTCACATAATTTCTCTCTTTTCATAGTAATAGAAACCTGTTGAATGTATTTTATTTGTTTACATTAATTCGTAATTGTGTTAGCTTGTTTGTTACCAAATAACTTTTGAAAGCGAAGGGAAAAAAATCAGTGTTCAAATTCTGTAGAAACCCTATTTCTTGGTGTGCTCACGGTTTTTCGTGTCATTGAATAAAAGCTAAAAATATGACCTTGTTAAAGTTTCATGCTAAAAGTTAATATTACATTTCATTCTACGTTAATATAAATATTATCAAATAAAATAAATGAGAACTCTAGGATATTTCGAGAACTCTAGGATTTTATTTTAGTTCAGCTAGTTACAAAAGAGTGTTTTTTATGTTTTAAAACAACCATTTATTTTTTAGTTTTTTAGACTATTATTTATTTATCAAAAATTCAGTATAAATATGGTGGCAACGCAAATAAATGTATATATTTTCAGATTTGAAGGGGGTCAAAATCATGTTCAAAGTTTCCGTTACATACTAACATACTATCATACGTATGAAGCTAATAAAAGCGTGTTAATTAAAAATAAGATACAAATAATTTCAACCCTAAATCTAACTTGCTCCTACATCCCTTGTATGGATGGAGACACTTGGGTTTTTTCTATTATGTCATCATTTCTCTACCATTGTTCCAAATTTTATCAAGAACTTTCAAAATATGCCGTTTTTTTATATTTCTCCATTAGAGCAATGTATTTTGTATCGGTTTTCAATTATTTTTTTCTTAAAAATTTGCATGGATACCTAAGCTGAGATTTTAACCACATATTCTTTGAATAAAGATCAAACATTGTTATCATGTCCTCAATGTTGGTTAGGTTAGGTTAGGTTAGGTTAGATTGGCTGTCCTGGGCTGGGACACACTTAAACCATAGGGTCCGTTGTGATACCGTAAATGGGTTGGCCCATACCCGGCCACTACTCTATGAACCATTTGGAGCTGTTTAAGAACAGCAGGAGGGCTTTGACGTCGACTGACTTTAGGTCGGAGAGGTCGTCAAAGAGAGGCTGGCTCAAGTAAGTCCATCTCCTCATGACAAGAGCTGGGCAGTGACAGAGAAGATGAGACATTGTCTCCTCATCGTCATCACTGTGACAGCTCTTGCAGTAGTCGTGATACACTGCCAGGCCTAAGCGTTCAGCATGCTTGCCACCCAGCCAGTGTCCTGTGATAGCCGCAACAACTTTGCGAACAGACGCCCTTGGAAGTGATATGAGAACTTCGGAACACAAGTCTAAGTCTAAGATTGGCCTTTTTCAGAATATCCTCTTTCAGGAGTAACTTGCAGTTCGCAAATGGAACTCTCGGGTATTTATTGATGCTTGTGTCCGGCAGCATCGTGCCATTTCTGGCAAGCTCGTCGGCTTCTCAATGTTGGTTATAAAAGTAAAAATAATTGAGACTTTTCAAAAATAAATCATAAATGAACTGCTATAAAATTAACGACGTCAACAGTTAGTAAATACACATACTTATGGTTAAATTTATATTCGCTTCCATGTCATACCAATAAACCATTCTATGTATATATGAAGGAAATAATATGATATGTTTATTTTATGTGCTTTTAGATTTGGTGAGGGACGAAGGGATGCGGTATGTGAAAAACCTCATCATGTATTCACAGTTATTTGTTGTGTTAGGTTTATGCATAATTTAAAAATATGTTTTTTTTTTGTACATGTGAAAAATTTTTATACATAATTTATTTCCAATTCACTTTAGTTTGGTGAGGAAAAACCTATTTTATATTTTAAAAAACATATTTTATATAAATATATACCTAAAACTACGTTATTAAAATTTTTAGGAGTTTGAAGATTTATTTTTTAATGACGTTCTCACAAAATTGCGTTTTCTTAGGATCATCTTTAAATCGTGCATATGCATTCTCATTAATGTCCTTTAATAAGCAGGTAAATCTAACTAAATAGATTTTAGCTGTTTAAGTTTGCGTTCCCATATTGGTGTTTAATTAGTGTTTAGTTTATTAAAAGGATACTTTATTATGTAACAACGGTAATTTTCTTAGGATTAATTTGGAAAACTAATATTCAGTAACGACCACTATAACAAACGCAATTCGTTTTTCCATAAAATAAATTTAAAGTGTTAAATTGTAATACATTTATTTAAGTAATTCTTCTAAAAGTGATTTTCTATATATCTTTAGGCATCGAAATTTCGAAAACTGGGGTAGGTATATATCAGAAAATTTTACTCTTAATTTTCATCTAATTTCCTCAAGTTCTAGCAGAATTCATCCTGAAAATTTGAAACGGAAGTCGAAAATATTTCTATACAGTCACTTATGTGGGAACATCTTTAATATGATTAGCTTAAGACTGCATTACGACATTTGGCAAGTTTGTATTCCAAATCGGACTTATTCGTTGCAATACCATTCACAATCAGATTAGCTCACCAAGAAAAGCGTTAAACGTATCCACAGGATCGTGAAATTTGAAAGGTTATATATACGCCACAGCAAACATATTCAATGTTTGGGATTAGAAAATTTAGAAAGCCCGTTCAAGCTGCCAAGTTATCGACTTAAACTTTTTATTCGTTTAGAAGAAGGGATGAATCTTATACATTACTAATCACTATCAAAGAGTCTCAACAACAATACCTTAATCGATTTAACATAGAATAAGAAATATTTTTCGGAATAATATCGATTTTTACGAAAATGCGAATGATTGGGAGCAATTAAAATATACAGATCGGTTGGAAATTTTGTGCTTAAGAACTTTTATTCAAAGTATTTTTTCCCTAAAATGCAGTTTTTAAGGAAAATTTAAAAAACCATCAAAAACACGAAAACGTTTATATAAACAAATCGATTGTAAATTTTACGCCCGATAACTTTGGACAGGTCTATTTTTTCTCTAAAATATATAGTTTTCGAGTAAATTGCAAAAAATCGTGGAAAATCGTTGATTTTTTCAAAATTACCCTTGCTTTTCTGCGCATGCGAAAATTTTTACTTACAGGTAAAACTTTAAAAATTGGCATGTATTATTGCACTCAAAATTTTAGTAAATTTCACCTAACTTAATGGGACTACTTAGTTGTGAATCAAAGTGCTGTCCCGTGTCCAAAGTATGTAAACGCAATTAATAAAACGTAACAATTTTGAAGGCGTTGGGTAGATATAATTCAGGTAATGTAATAATGGTGGAGGCACAGGAAAAATTCTTTGTCAAAAATACGTATATTCGAAGCAAACGGTTGATTAAATTTTGTACAATTTCTTTGGAATTATTAAAAGATTTATTTTCCTTTATCGGTAGTAAAAATTTTATTTATTATTCAACAGAACCTTATTTTTATGTAGTAATATGTATTATAATCTGACTTGGCGTCTGGATTAAAATAGAAGAGGAAGGAAAAGGGGGAGAGGGGGTGATAAAACTACAATTGGTTTATTTTTACCAAAATTAATTTACGTATTAAAATAGTATATTATGTAATTTATATTCATATTTCAAAATAGTTTTGTAGTATTTATTTATTAATGGAAAATGTAAATAATATTTATTATTATTTTACTTGGTAGTTGTTTGTATATGAAAAAACTATAAATAAAATTTATAAAAGGTTATTTTTGTATTCAACTTATAATTATACCCATTTTTTATTCATGAATTTTTAATAGAGAATTTTTTCATTTCATTGCAAAAACAATTAATGAATTTTTGATGAAAATTTTTTAACACTAAATCAATATACACACTATAAGCCGGGAACCGAACCACAGACCTTTTATTTGCCTCTAAATACACACAAACAGTCAAACTAACATATCATCGACTTCTTAGATAGAAAACCTCGTATTTTTAACAAAAATGTATTAAAAATTATTTAGTTAGGCGTGGAATGAAAAACACAACTCAAAAATTCAGAAAAATTTTTTGTTGCATTATTGTTAAGAAAACCTCGTATTTCTACTTAAAAATGTTGGAGGCGTTTCCATGGTAACGATACACTACTTTAATTATAGAATTGTATGGATGCATATATAATTGTATGGATTGCATTTATGACTTACATTGAAAATTTAATATTATTGTCTCACAAATTTAAATAAATAATTATGATAATTTACATTTAATAAATAATATTTATGCAATTTGATTCATTATTTTCACAATTTTTAATGCATTAAGTTTCATTAATTAGTGTTTTTCAATAATTTTAATTTGGCATTTTCTATAACATTAACATGTAAAGAATTGTAAATTAGTCATAACAGCCTCCTTTAACGCCAAAATTTGTCACTTGAAGCGCTGGCATCGATTTTATTGTCCCTACCATGACTACGCACTCAACGAATATGCTGTTTTTGTACAGATACGGTTGATATGTTTACTGACCCACTCAATATGAAAAAGTTCTACACACATCAAACCGAAAATCGCACTACGAATCTTTTTCTTTCTAGATCGATGCTCGTTAAACAAGAGTTTTTCTTTCTTGGTTGGTTTTATCAATGTTATTAAAATTTAATTTTAATTACAAACGTAACACTTGCTTCTAAAAAAAATTTAGTTAGATAAACAAATCCATTTTTCTATCATCCGTTCTATTGTGTTCCTTTAGTTTTAGTTTCCCTATCGCACACTGTGTTCGTTATTATGACGGATAATGCTGTCATAATATTATATTATGTCTATATTTAAATTATTTTATTTCTGTATTAATTACTACATTTTTATTAAAAAAACCAGTAATGTAATTAATAATAATTAAAATGGGGACATGTCATATGAAATAAATAAAAAGATTTGTTGACTAAAGGAAAATCACTCTCAAGAACAGAAAACGCTCACATGAGCAAAAAAACAATCAACATTGATTCTGCTTTTTATTATATATTATATTATTTTTTTACTTAAGCAAAAAATAAAATTTCTTTCGGCATTTCAATCGCCAATAAACTCCGAAAGCATTGACTTTTCGAAATATACTTAAATGACACTTTTTGCATAGATTTCATCGTTCTATCGATTACCGTTGCGATTTTCAACATATATTTTTACAACCATTAAAAGGTGTTGTTAACACTCCCTGGGCAAAAGATGTCGTCTAGAGGGTGAACAAAGCTTAATCCCAAATTTTCAGATTAATCGGAGCTGTAAGAAGGAATTTAGATGTTTTTAACTTGTTTACTGGAGTAATAAATCTTAAGGGATCAATATTTCGAAAACTATGGTATATATCTTAAAATTTTACATTTCCATCTAATTTTCCCAAGTTCCAACAGAATCTACCCTCAAAATTTGAAACGTAAGTCTCAAACATAGTATTTAAACACATGTTATTGTGATGTTATTTTATTTTTAGAATCATAACAATGAATCATATTAGATGTATATACAAACAAACAATATTATTTTTGAGTGATAGGAAGTGAGCGGTGAGAAAAGTGTGGGCGGACACAAAGTGTTCCGATTATGGCGCGCTAGTTTTATGGTTGAATTTCAATAAGTAATTTCTCGGCCATTTTTCTAATAATAATATTGAATAAATGCAGAAAAATCGTCACTGTCTCTCTTTCCTTATTTGTACCTTTGCAGGATGAGATTTTTCGGTGGTTGAGTTTATATATACAGAGATATGGTAGATATAAGGTATATCGTCGCTATATTTTTTTTACTTTGTAGGTACATTATATTCACTTTTTTGCTTGTTTAGCAGTATAAATATCGTTAGAAAAACTTAATTTGTTGTGCACATGTCCTTCAGAACCAAAGCATATGTCCTTGACCTACATACTTAGAAATAATAATACATTTTGAAGTATTTCTATTTTTATTTTTGAGATGAAAAATTATTTCACCATGTGTTGGAGTTAATAAAGTAAGTGGTTTTTTTTTGTGTACAATGTGCATGGAAAATGCTAATTAGAAAAACGGTAAGCTTGGTTGATGAAAATATAAAAAAAACTTATCCAATGTAGGAATTAATTTTTCCTAATCAAGAGAATTTTGAAAAAAAATAGAATAATTTTTATGACATAAAAAGTCGTACATCACCATCCAATGGTATGCCACGCTTCTAAAATGGTCTATACAATCTATACTAAAATATTTTGAAACATTTTGATGCTTTCTCAAAAAATTACTGTGTTAGAAAACGAGCTTTTCATATTTGGATGAACGCAGACGTAAAGCAGTAGGTACTTTCTGCTCAAAGTATTATATTAGTTAAAAATACTACAAACTTACTTGACTTTCCATTTCCACCATATATTTTTTTTAAAGAAAATATTGTCACAACCATTGAAAATTTGGTTTTTATTTATAACCTTTAATACTTTGTTAACTAGATATTGAAAAACTTTTGAACTTTTCGTCTAATTTTGTCGAGTTTAATAGTATTATTAAAGGATAAATGTTTGCAGCCTCTTAGTAATCCAAGAAAAGTCATGGATTCTTTTAGAACTTGGGAAAATTAAGAGTAAAATTTTTCGATTTATTCCATAGTTTTCAAATATCGAAGCCTAAGGATTCATAGGAAATCACTTAAATGTATTTTATGGAAAAAAGAGTTCCGCTTGTTATAATTTTCTTTATGGGTAAATATTTGCCATACTTTTAACTAATTGATATTAATTTTCCAAATTAATCTTAAGGAAATAACCCATTGTTACATAATAAAACATCCCTTTAAAAACACTACAATAAAAGATTTGTATGTTAAAAATGCCAGCTTTCATGGTTTAAATCTACAAAAGCACAGTAAAGGAATATTAAAAAAATTTTCCTGCCTATAAATGCATGCAGTTACATGATTTAAAGATGATTCTAAGATAGCGTAATTTTTTAGGAACGTCCTTAAGTTTAAAACAGTTTCGAAAAATTTTCGAAAAATGTGTAAAATTCTTGAAGGAATTTATCAGTTTTGTTTGAGTTTTGCATCGTTTATCGATAGTATAAACGGTGTCCGGATCCAATTTACAAATAAAATAAATTTGATTATATCGTTTTTTTTTAAATAATGGTGATAGAGAATCATCGGAATAGGTTTATAAATGTTTTTTGGAGAGATTATACCAATTAGTGTGATTGGCAGAGTCTAAAGTTTTTTTTAAGATAATCGTAAAAAAACATATTTTTAACCCCCGAACTAAAAAAAAGGGGTGTTATAGTTTGACCGCTATGTGTGTGTGTCTGTCTGGGGTATCGTAGTGTGTGCCTACACGGATGAACCATTTTTGATTTTTTTGGTTTTGTTTGAAAGGTAATTTATTGGAGAGTGTTCTTAGCTATGCTTCAAGTCAGAATTTATGTTTCAGTACCCGAAAAAAATTGGCGATGATCTTCCAAATCGTCTCAGTTTGGAAAAGGTTTTGAGGAAAAGGGCAATTAAATGGAGAGTGTTCTTAGATATGCTTCAATTTTATAAATTTCACTTGTAAATTATTATCTTAGATATATCATTAAACTACACATCTAGAAACGGTAGCCTTTTCTAAGAAGAATAGTAATACATATAAACCGTCTTTAAAAATGATTGAATCAGAAATTAAGGAAGAAACAGATTAAACACTTGGTTGACATAATCAATCATAATATGAAATAATAATCCATTAGTACAACATTATTAGGATTACAGATCACTGACATAAACATAATTTCGTTTTGTTTAATATCGCATATTAATTCATCAACATATAGCATTAACGTTATGGCAGTAAATTTTAAAATTTTTTAGCATAATATGGTGCATGAAAATGGCGTGAGTTGTTGTTGCAATGATAGAGAACATTCATTGTTCATGACAACGAATAATAAGCATAGTTTATTTAATAGGTCATTACGACACTAATGATTTAATATAGCGAAACGAACTATATTGCTTTTATTAAACTAAAATACTATTGTAGTAAATTTTTTATTAGTACACAATTCCAATTTAATGATAATCGAATATTCGCAAAGTTATTTAATAAAAAAATAATTTGTATTTTATTTGTTGAATCAGTCAGCTCAAAATAGAAATCCATCCGTAATTAATCCAAAGTACACCCTAAATTAATCACAATTCAAAGGGTAGATAATCGATGGAGCTGCAATATTTTGTAAGTTCTAGTTTCGATAGTGCCAAAATGGCAATTTCAAGAGATAGAGTTGGCTGTGTTTGTAAAGTGTTTCTACAATTGAATATACCTAAACAGATGAATATACCTAAAAAAATTTAGTAAATGAGTTTTGTTTTCTCTTCATACAATGAAAAATTATTGCATGAGTATATTTCGACACCCTACACTAGGTTAAAAGTCGCAATCACAACTTCAGTGTCTTTAATTGGCCATATTAGGTCAAACATTCATCATTCTCAGCCCTGACTTTGACTAACTGTGAGTTCAGTTTTTCATTTTTTGTCGCATGATTGTTTCGTTCGCTAAAACTTTAATGTATTCCTGGAAATTTCGTCGGTACACCGAAAACAAAAGGACAAAGTAATTCGAAACAGTAAGTTCGTGCAGTATAATCCGCCTGCCAAATCGATATAATTTATAATGAGATTTAACCTCCGTTTTTCAAACACCCATTTATAACAGAGGCTACCCACATAATTATTTTTAATCTTAATTTATTTTATATGACATCCGAATATACAATTAAATTTATGATGTGTATGGAATCGCTTACTTAGTGCTTATCCAAGCAGTGTGATCAATCTACTGCTCCATTAATTATAATTGATCAGACTGTCGCTATCCCGATTTGAACCCGCAACGTGCCTGTCTCTGTAGTCAAACAATTAAAAGCGTTTGCGCTTTTGCTAGCTCGGTCACATAGCACAAAGATCTCTCGGCCACAGAGCATCTGGAGAACAAAGAAATTGCACATACACTTTACAAACATAGCTAACCTTATCTCTTGAAATTGCCATTTTGGCACTATCGAAACTAGAACTCGCAAAATATTACAACTCCATCGAATATGTACCCTTTTAATTGTGATTAATTAAGGGTGTAACGGATGGATTTCTATGAAAATACAGGGTACATATTTTGACCCACAGAGCCTAATCGATATTTGAAAGCAAGATGTTTAGCGTACGATGAAAATTTGTCAGATCTAAAGTTTTGCCGCCATAACTGTAGAAAAGAAAAAAATAGAATATTATGATTATAAGAAATAAATTATTTAATCATTGTTGCAGTTTTATTATTTTATGAGTTTACATTAATAGGTTGGCTGATAAGTCCCCGGTCTGACACATAGATGGCGTCGCTAGTATTAAATGCATATTATTTTTATATAGTACCAACCTTCAAATGATTCGTGTCAAAATTTGACGTCTGTAAGTCAATTAGTTTGTGAGATAGAGCGTCTTTTGTGAAGCAACTTTTGTTATTGTGAAAAAAATGGAATTTCGTGTTTTGATAAAATACTGTTTTCTGAAGGGAAAAAATACAGTGGAAGCAAAAACTTGGCTTGATAATGAGTTTCCGGACTCTGTATTTTTTCCCTTCAGAAAACAGTATTTTATCAAAACACGAAATTCCATTTTTTCCATTTTTTTCACAATAACAAAAGTTGCTTCACAAAAGACGCTCTATCTCACAAACTAATTGACTTACAGACGTCAAATTTTGACACGAATCATTTGAAAGTTGGTACTAAATAAAAATAATATGCATTTAATACTAGCGACGCCATCTATGTGTCAGACCGGGGACTTATCAGCCAACCTGTTATACGTCTACCTATGGTTTAATATAATTATTACACTTTATTGTTTTGATGTTATCATAGGTATATTTATTATTATAAAGTTGGTAGTGTCTGTTACCAACTATAATAACTTATCGTTTACCTGAGTATTTTAGTTAATTGGTAAGTATTCTTTAAAAGCTTATTGTATCTTTTATAGTTTTGAAGAAAATGGACACAAAATAATGTTTCAAACAAAAGCTGTTTATTATGAAAAATCTCCGACAAATTTTTCGGGTACGGAACCCTAAACTCGTATTTGAAACATATTTAAGAACACTTTCCATTAATTTGCTTTTTTCCTTAAAGCCTTTTCCAAACTAAGCCGATTTGGAATATCATTGCCAATTTTTTTGGGTACAATACCCTAAATTCGCACTTAAAACATAGCATACACTCTTTATTAAATTCTCTTTTTAAACAAGACCAAAAAAAATGAGAATCGGTTCATCCGTTAAGGCGCTACGATGCCACAGACAGACGGACAGACACACACACATAGCGGTCAAACTTATAACATTCATTTTTTTTAGTTCGAGGGTTAAAATTGATATTTCTCTTCGTTTTTGTGATATCGTTTTTACAAATGAACAGACAACCGGGACTAAATTTAGTATACCTTGCATATTACATATATGCATGGTATAAAAACGGCATATTTTGGTGAATGTCCTTATAAAAGACACTTCTTTTTGTTTTTTACTTCAAACTCTTATTAAAAATATATTTGTATTCTAACATATTAACAAAGAGGTTAAATAGCAACTCATTACGAGATACAAATAATTTCATATTATAAGAACTACTAAAATAGACAAGTCGAGTATTTGTATGTGAGGTGAATTTTTATCAAACAAATAAATCCTTTATCGAAGTTCACTAAAGTAGTTTCGAGTATTAATAAAATAGTATTCTCAGAATTAGTAGAAACAATATCATTTTCTTGGATTAAAATAAAAGATATTTTACCATATTAAAGTTTCGTAGAATTAAGATATTTCTCTGAAACTAATAGTTTGCATCGATCGTATTCGAAGAACATCATTTTAAGAATTTCTTGATAAAAAGAAAATTCATAATAATTCGAGAACAGTTTTTTTTGCATTAAAAAAAAGTTAATAGATACTTAAAGAAAAATGATCTTTCGTACTTGAGAGAGAAATGTTTTTATAAAATATATTATTCAGAAAATTATATTATGAAGTCACGAATGGTGGGAAGTAAGTTAGTTGATGAGTGTATTGGGTCGTATTACAACGACAATATTTATAATTTAATTAAAAAAAGGAAAACTTCTGATATAGGAATAAATAATTTTTAACGTTTAATATAAACTTGATTTTTAAATTAAGGTTTTTAATTAAATAACTTTTACTAAAAATTAAAATGTTCTTTTGTTATGGCTCCTTCTAAATAAATGTTCTTATGTATCGAATAAGAGCTCATAAAAAGGATTAATTGATATTTAAGAAAGTAGAAATTCTGAAAAGGGGTTGATAGTATGAAAAATATTTTCATAATTAATGATGTCTCCATAAAAAATTCAAAATTTTTTAATTTTTGTAGCCGTTGCCACGTGATTGTTTGGCGACATTGTTTTAACTCTAATTTTAGTGAATAGACCTTATTACAAATATCGTTTTGATAGGCTATTTAAATCGACGATTTAAAATTATTTTTTGGAAAAAAATGAAAATAAAACACTTTTTACGGGCTCTATAAATAACATCTTATAATCTGAGATGGTTTAAAAAAACCAGTCTAATACCCGATTTAATAGTATGACCAAAAAAGTGATTGACACACAAAATATATAATTATTACAAGTAGTCTTGTTTAAAATACCATAGAGAAAAAATGGTTTTTTTGACTCAATAATCATTATTTTTATATTAAGTAAATTTTCTGGATAACTTACTCCAACAAACAGTTGGAGTGAGTTCTTATTCTTATATCCAACGACTCGTGGTTTCATGGCAATCATTTAGTTACAGATGGACTTTTATACATTCTTTGGTTCATTCTCCATTTTCTCCATTCAAAAACTGATACCTAGGGAAGCATAAATAAGGCATGGGTCTCAAATCTGCGTTGGTTTTTGACTGAAATAGGAACTTGATAATGGCGCTCCCTCTCTTCAGCGAACACAACTTCTTTGTTCTTGATTTTCAGTTGTCCTTAGCATAGCTTTACATAGCGTGTTTTTGTCTCTCAATAAACTACTAACTCGAAACAAACTATTAGCTCATTTAAGTTTGTTTCAAAGGCAGTTTAATATTCAAAAGCTAGGAAGTCATGCTTGCTTGCACAGATGTTGTAACAAGTGGAATGTAAGTTCTTGGCAAAGATAATTTTATTTAAGTCTTTCTTTATTTGAATATTATCGTGCTAGATCGATTCCATTAATATCGGATCCTTGGATCCATCATGGGATACGTTGATAATCAACGGCTGTGTTCAAATATGTATCTACATATATATGATAACGGCTGTGTATCAAATATATCTATGTATCAACATAGGATGTGTTCAAAAATTGGGCTTTTCAAAATAATTTTTTCAAACACATTTTATTATGCTTTCTGGAGCAAGCGTCCCTATTTGCCCCCTTCTAGCAAATTCGGGGCTACCGATACTGTAAATTTTACACATTTTGTTCATGTAAAAAAACTTTTGTAGGCTAAATCGATTTGGAAATAATTTTAATAATATTAATTTATGGTTCTATATACATATACATATTTACGTTTTGATAATAATATATTATTCACATAATTTTGGTCCCTATAAATTCAAAGGGTGAAGGATATAGTTATACTGGCTAAAATATATAATTAATATGAAAATTGGTTATATAACAAATATTACTAGTTATTTAATTTATATATTATGTCTCCATTTTAACAAGAAACCATATTTACATGCTATTACAAGAAATATAATTATTTTCGGGATTCGAGTATGTTTTAGCCTAAAATACTCAGTTGATTATTTTTATTCTATGATTCGTTTATCTGGTTTTGGAAGATTTTCTAAAGGAAAGTTTCGAAGGATATGCAATTTAAAAATATGTCATTATTGCATTTAATCGAAAGGAAACACGCTAACTACGGAAAATGCTTTAAAAATTGTTAGTATGTTTATGAGGATAAAGTTTTTAATTTAAAG
Organism: Chrysoperla carnea; assembly: GCF_905475395.1. Classification (NCBI taxonomy): domain Eukaryota; kingdom Metazoa; phylum Arthropoda; class Insecta; order Neuroptera; family Chrysopidae; genus Chrysoperla; species Chrysoperla carnea. The sequence continues at coordinate 43,994,793 of NC_058340.1, read as the reverse complement.
TGTTATTCTTCCTCTTACCGTTTAGAATTTAAATTGGCTTTTAAAGAAGTATAGGTCCAATCTGATGTCAGAACATGATGACCCCCATCAAGCTCTGCAACTTTTGTTCAAGTTATTTTTGATTGGTTTACTACAAAACGAGATATTTAGGTGTATAGATTAAAATTGCTCACCGTAAGAAAACGTTTCGTTACAGTATTATATAGTGTGCAACAAGTGGTTTGATATTGATTTTAAATGAATTGTTTGATGTCATTATACTGTATTGATTTTATAGAAGTTTATGAGGTTTTTGAAGTGAAAACTTCTCTAGCGACGTTGGGCACTTTTGGTAGGGAAAAAGTTCTGGGTTCGCGACACCGACAAGCTTTGCGACTGTGCTGTGCGCGTGAAATACTTTTTGGATGGGCGAAATCTCGTGCGTTCGCGTCACCGACATGCTTATAGCAGTAAATCTGTAGCCATACAGCTGACGTATTGTATAACATTAGTGCTACGTATATAACAAGTACATTGAAATTTATCTAAATACAAATACTATTCAAAAATCATATGATTGTATATTAATTGTTATTCCAATTGAATTGTATTTATATTTTGTTATAATCTTGTACAGCCGTTATATATTTAAATAATAAAAAACCATATAAACATGCATATAATTATTGCTCGGAGTTTCAATAGATTTGAAAACCGGATTGATGTTGATAATTTTAATTCAAATATTATGAAATTTCAAATTTTTATACTAAAAGCTCTAAGTTTTCAATTCAATCGGCAATCCCTATTTTTTTTAAAGTATGTAATAACAGTTTTTAGCGCCTTGTTTGCATTTATTCCTAAAACAATCTGGAATAATACATTACAATTTTTTAAATTTATTTCATCTGTTTTAAAGCACATTGTATCTGAATTTTTTTACGATCTAAAGTTTAATTTATATTATTTTCATGTTACAAATAAACAGCAATAACAAAACCCCAATAAAGTTTGCGTGATTGTGTGCGTTATTATTTTTTTATTGTCATGAACAATTTCCTTAGAAATTTTCTCACAACATTTGATATAATTGATCTTTGTGTATGTGTGGTGTAAAGTGTAGTAAATCCATTCGACGGGCGCCACCAATAATACTAAAATTTAACCTTTGATATTAAGTAAATAGTATTCATGTTTATTTAATATTTAGTGGTAAATAAAATGTTCTAATTTAAATAACATAAGAATCATTTGAATTAAAGTTTGGATAATTTCTTGATTTTAGTCCCGGTGCTCGTTAACATCCTTATATATTATAAATGTGAAAGCTAAAACTAGCGAATTTTTTTTAATGAAACTGTACAGCAGTATAGCTCATACATCAGAATAACACATGAGCTATAATTTATAGAGGTATATTTAAGAAAAAAAATAAAATTTAATCTGACATTTACTATTTTAAAATTTTAAGGAAATCTGTTAAGTTATGGTTCAAAATGATGATTATAGATGGAGCAGATTTATAATCATATTTTATATCTCATCTAATCATATTATAGATCTGATTATAGATCTGAACCATCTATAATCACGATAAATTAAAGTATTCTGTAAAAATTTAAAATAGTAAATGTCAAACCATTTATCGCCAACTTTTCTGATATACTCAATGAATTATGACTATTTTACATTTAACAAAATTGAAAACTGTGCACATCAAGAGAGGTGGAGGCTATAAAGCGGTGTTTTTTACTTTTAAGCCCAGGGAAACGGCGGGTACCAGGCTAGTATATTAAAACTGATAATACACTCCTAGCAATGTATGACTTGATTATGCTCTAAGGTTAGCAACATTTTTGATTACCACAATTTTTTATTAGTAGTTTTTGAATAAATGTTAGCTTAACACCCGCTCTTGCCACACCTTACTACCATGCTCTCACTTATCCCCTTTCCATGACAGCCGAAATATGAGTAGCGATTGTTTTACACAGGTAAAATATATGTACAGTATTCAAATTTTTTAATGAAAAATAGTCATAAGTCATTGGGTATATCAGAAAACATGGTCATGAATTGTATTCCGTTTACCATTTTTACAGAAATTTTAAATTTATAGTACAAAATGATGCTCAATGGTAGAGCAGTTCTTAATCGCTAAGAGTATATATTTTCAATATTTTCATGGGCTTACTCCAGTTTCGGTTTTGGATCCATCCGTGCACTAGCCAATGTATCGAATATTTCTACTACAGAGGCTAGTGGCAAGTGAGTTTTAATTTGGTTAGTAGCAACAAGTGGAAACGTTCGTGTGAACCACTCTGCCTTTTGTGTGGTAACTGATAAAATTAATTACCAACAATATTATTTGAATTTTACAAAAAAGTTATGTACGTATTTGCATAATACTGAATGTTTTTATTTTTACAATAAAATATTTATCACATACCTGCTCTGCTGCCTGCTTATTTGAAAAATTTTTATATAAAGTTAAATTATTTCACCTCATTCTGTTTGAAAATATTTGTAACTATTTTTATTAAAAATTTGTAACCAATTTGTAAATTTTTATATGAAGCTAACAGGAATACCTTTGTAGTTTAGAGGATATATTATATTTTCGAGTATACAGGATGGGTATCGCTTAAGGAGGTGGTTCGCTAGTTGGAAGAAAATTGTGTTTCAGTTTATTTATTTCTCAATAAATTTCACGGTAACGTATATATTTTAGTGCAAAAACAGAAACATGAATATTTCGAAAAACTAATTTTCAGTATTTTTTTTCACTCAATCTAATCGATAACTGGTAGTATAATTCAAAAAAAGTTGGTAGGATGTGTTACATTCTCGTAATACTGTTAACAAATGTTAATTAATGATGTATGAGCATGGTAGTGGGGACACAAATTTAAAAAAATATATTTTTTCAACTTTGATGTTGAATTATGTTATAACTAGATAATATAAGACGAAAAGTAAGAATAAAATTTTTGATATCTGGAGTAATTTTCAAAAAATTAGATATTGAAAAAATGTATTTTTTTTTCGTTTACATTTACGAAGTTATAACAAAATTCATCGTCAAAGTTGAAAATGAGTACAAATAATTTTAACCCTAAATCTAAAATTGCCTAGGTGCTCGTACTACCTTAAAGAACGTACAATATTATAGTAGAAAGTATAAATGGGTTATAGACCACTTGTTACCAATGTCCAAATGACTACAAATTTTTGACTCCAAAAATAACAATAATTTTAACTACATTATATTATCGTTATTTTTTACTTTTTAGTGCATATTGATTTGTTTTGGAAAAGTTTTTCTTTTGAAGTCGGTTTTCTTTTTGTTAAAAGAAGTACACTAACTAATTTGTCACTAAAAAAAGAATCATCGAAATCGGTTGGCGTGATATTGAGTTATTCGTCCTCTTGTCGTGCATATTTAATGAAAATTTAAGATTTTGATGGTTTTCTCATGGATGACGTTGTCAGAACTGGACGAAAATGAAATGGGATCACATGGAAAGCACCAACTTTCAAACAGATAAAAAAATCATCAAAATCGGTTTACCCAGTCAAAAGTTATGCGGTAACAAACATAAAAAAAATAATAATAAAAAATACAGTCGAATTGATAACCTCCTCCGTTTTTGTTTGAAGTCGGTTAATAAATATTTTTATATAATTGTTCTATAAAATTTTCTATTAACAGAAAATATTTAATGAAAGCAAAGATAGAAAATTACACAACAGTAAAACATTGTTTGTTTTTTAAACAAACAACAAAAATAATTTTCAAAAAAGCTTTATCTGTTTTTCACTGCTTTATATGTCCTGTTGGAATTAATAGGACATATTTTCATATATACTTTTAAGTCTTTGAAAGCACAAACAAACAAATAATAACAAAACATTCAACATTGTATCAGTTAAAACATTACTCCAACCTCATATATAATAAACGTTTCTTAGACTAGAAGCTAGAGTTGAGTGCGGTTCCGGCTATATTACGGTTTAAACATGTAGCGATTCCGGAGCTGAATAGAACTAGTTCTCGGAAACGTATACGCTGAACTATTTAGTTTTTCATAAATATGTAATAACTTTACAGGAATTTCTTTCAATGAAATCTATTATATTGCATCATTTCTTTAAACATATCAACTTTTAGCCCAGCATATATAAAAAAATAAATATACTCGAAGGAAAAATAGAACGAAATGAGTATATTCAAATGAATTTCGAGGAACGATCGGATACGTGACCGATAAAAGATATAGTTCGTGAAACTATACAAATCCCGAACTGCCCAACTATCTTAGCGAGAGCCATAGATGAAAAAATATGGAAGAAGTGAAATTTACAAAATTTAAAAAAACTCCCGAGAAAAATTTTCTGGTACGGAAACCTAGCCACGCACCTAAAACATATCTAAAAACCCTCTATTAAATTATCTTTGTATTTTTTTGATGTTCTGGAGTACGGAACTCTGAACTCGCACATAGCTAAGAACACTGTCCATTAAATTACCTTTCAAACGAAACAAAAAAATCAAAAACGGTTCATCCATTTAGGCGCTACGATGCCACAGACAGACAGACAGACAGACAAACATACAGAACACACACATAGCGGTCAAGGTTTTCAAAAATAAGAATAAATTCTTCAATTGTTAATATTTTCGTAGCTACCAAAACATATTTTTCATAGCAATCAGATTTTTAAGGCTACAAAATACGAAAAAAGTGAGAACCTAAAATTTGGAAATATTGTGTTTTTTTGGAATTTTAAATTAGTTATAGTATAAATAATTAAAATTTCATAATTTGAAGTTATTGACATACCAGCTAAACTCGAAAACGTTTCGCTGTGGCTTTGCATGATATTAATTATTAGGGGAATAAATAAAAATTGCGCTAGTTAAGCGAAATCGAAATGTTTTACTGAAACGTTCAATGCAAAGTGATTGTCTATACCCTCCAGACTATAAATACAGACGAGGTTCAACTTGGATTTGTTTTTCTTTAGTTCCTAGTCCATATGTCGTATATATACATTATACCTATTAAACATACGCTTTGCAGGTTTCCTCATTATGAAAAATAAGCTTCTATGAACTTCACATAATAATAATAATCATTATCATATTATTACACAAACAAGAAAAGCTTGTTTGTATGTGCTGTGTAGCTAACTAACCAACCAAGGTTATCGACTAAACAATAGTAAAGTATATATTCAAGTTAGATTATATACTTTAATATATACAGGGTGTCCTGTAAGTACCGCACGCTTTTGTTGCATCAGGTAGAAAATACGGATAGTTAGCTATTAATTAAACTAGGCAGCCAATCAAAAGTGTTGTAACTAAAAATTAAAACCAATCGGCTCTGACTGAAACTGACTAATGATTTTTGATAGATTAAATATAAATTATTAAATAATTATGATAGTTATAAAAAAAATTATTAAGTATTCAGTTTGAGAATGGTCGAGAGCTTTTAATTTATTACTGTCAAAAAAAGCGTGCGACACTTACGGATCACCCTGTATATATTCATTTTATACAATATTGTTAACACTAAGTGTAAATAGAAAAAGATGGTCTTATTACACTGGAATATCACTATCTTTTTTAATTATACTCAGTGTACTCCACGGAGCCACAAGGAACAAAATAAATATAACATAGTGTATATCAAGCAAAATAAAAGCACTGTATTTCCGCCCATTCATCCACAAGTTCCTTACACAGAATGATTTAATAGTATGAAACAAATAAAATAGTACTTAAAATTTATTTAGCATTTATTTATGTTGAAAATTTAACAGATATTTTATTGTCAATCTTACCCAACAAGCTCTAAGTGATGAATACCTTGGAGTTAACTGTTCACACGCAGTTGAATTAACAAAGAACGCCAAAGGGCGTCTTGCGTGCTGCCTCTATGGTAAAATGTTGTACCTTCGCAACGAAAATGCAAAAATACTAAAGGTAAAATACACTTTAAGGTTTAGTTTTTAGGGATGGCTCATATATCAAAATTGTTTATTTAGAAAATTGCGAAAATATATGAAAATAAATTTTCTATTTATACAACACATTACAGTGGATGTTCGCTTTGAAATCGATAATAAATTTAATACATAAAATAGGTAGATTAAAATAATATGTGAGAATATAAAATATTCATAGATCACAAATTACAATAAACACATTTAACACAAACATAATTTATGCATTTATCTATTTAAAAACAAATTATAGTATAGTAAACGAATCTTTTCCTTACGAAAAAATTGTTGGTGAGTGTATTGACTTGCGGTTTTTTGCATTTGCTAAAAAAAGTCTACATGATTTGAAGCGGAAGTTTTAACCCCCGCGTCATTGGGGTGAAGGTTGTTTATAAATCAGATAACTTTTAAAAGATTTTCTAAAGGTCAAAATGATAAAGTAACCGGAAATTGAAGATATTTTTATTAATAAACTCCTTTTTGACTCTTCCCCTCCCCTTTGGGAGCCTGAAACTGACTCTTATAATGAAAATGACTTTTTTGCAAATTAAGACTTTTAATGAAGTATAAATTGGTTTTTAGGGTTGCTGATCTCGAATTTTCAGTCAAAATGTTTGATTTGTTACCTCTGCCCCTCTTTTAGCCCACATAAATCGACCTCCTAAATAAATAATACCCTTTTTTGAAAATTTAAGCCTTTTTAAGGCATCTAACAGGATTTTTAAAGTCGCCAATCTCGAATTTATGATCAAATTGATTAAATTTTCAATCGCCCATCCCTTTCTTTTAACTTACTTAATTAAGTACACCCCCTAATAAATTATACCACTAACTTACCTTAAAAATGCTTCAATTTTCAAAGAAATGATAATTTTTGTTTTGGGGATCTACTTATGTAAGCTAAAAAAGGGGAGGGTGAAAGTTGAATCAATTTGATCATAAATTCGAGATCAGCGACTTTAAAAACCCCCTTAGATGCCTTAAAAAGGGTTAAATAAAAAACAATGGTATTTATTTTTGTAGGTCTACTTATGTGAGTTAAAAGAAGGGAAGAGGTAACAAATTAAACATTTTACTGAAAATTCGAGATCAGTGACCCCAAAAACTCCCTTATACGTAATTAAAAGTCTTAATTTGCAAAAAAAAATTCATTTTGAGAGTCTTTCAGACCTCCTAAAGGGAGAGGATGATGCATAAAAGAGTTTAGTTTATTAATAAAAATAGCTTAAATTTCGGGCTACTTTAACATTTTGACCATTTTAAATAAACCCACTTCACCTCAATGGCGCAGGGGTTAAAACTATAAAAAAGTACTGCTTTAAACCATATAGACTTTTTTAAGGATAATTTTCTGAAGCAAAAAACCGCAAGTCAATACACTCAGCAATCAATTTTTTCGCAAGAAAAAAAAAATTCTAGATTCATTTATTGTATTAATTAATTGCATTTACAACTCATTGGTGTGTCATGTTAATGTTACAACTATACAACTGTTTACAATCAAATTTACCAAGTATTGAAATATTGTGTTTAGTTAATTGAATATAAAATGTCAGCGTGTCTATCCATAAATTTTACATCAGATTCAATGTATAATTAAATGATATTGTTATTAAAAAATACGTGCGTACAAAGTTAATGTTTACTCAAAGAGCTTCGCAATTTTCATCTGGAAAATAACTCTCGATCAAACTTTCTGAAACTATGGATTCTGATAGTCCTTGACTAGTAGATCAAAAGACTTCACACAAAGTCCTAAAATTTTGAAATTCTGAAGTGGGGCTTCTATAAGTTTGTAATTTTACTACTATAAGGCTTCATTAACGATTATGGTATGATATTTTTTGGGTCAAAATTACTCTGGTATTTAAGATGCAATTCGTATTTTTTTTAAAAATACCATATTACTAATCCCATAAAAGATCGATTTCTCGGATCAATTTCAAAAATTTTCATAGAGAATAGTTTTCTGATTTTCAAATTAAGTTGATTTTTACGAATTTGATATCATAATTAATATAGAAAATTGGAAAAGCAAATTTGCTGTTTGTTTAGCAATTTAATAATTAAGAAAATAATTATTATAATTTCGTCGAAACTAAATTTTTTTATTTATCTAAGAACAAGATTAATTTTTTCATTTTAAAAATTGTGCCAATTAATCTTATAACCATCAAAAAACATATAACCATCACGAGTAATATGAAAAATTGTTTAAATTAAATAATTTAAACGTAAATTTCATAGTATGTTAAAATTTCTTTAATTATTTTGACTAAGTATCTCATTTTTACAGTAAATTTCACTTTGCTCGCTTATTCCATCAGTCATTTGCTGATTGATTTTTTTTTTACATTTTTTCCCCATTTTTTTTTTTGCCCCCCCCCCCCCCCCAAACACTCGGAGCCCTTGGCTTGGACTTAGTCGGACCCATGTTTTAATCCAGTCCTGCTTATTGTTATAATTTTTTTAAGATATTTCCAGTGAGATAATCAGCTGCAAACTTCGTAATTCCGAGGATCAAATTAGACATTAATTATCTCGTGTTTTAAACTGTCAAAATTTCTGAAACGATTTAATAGCAAGCCCTATACTTAGTCTGTGATAAAAAAATTCTTTGAATTCTTTCGAAAATTGGGTTTCTATCATTTTATTATTTAGTTTTAGCCATAGGAACTGCAAATACCAAATTATTCTAAAGGACATGAGCAAGCTGGAGGACATGCTATTATTGTAGCCGTCCAATTCCCGGTTTTCCAATCAATGAATTCTCAATGTATCAATCTTAAAATAAATAAAACCAAACTTTCATTTTATATTTAAAGTTTTTTCTTAATTCAAAAAGCAAAAGAAAACATATAATGAATTATAGTACATAGTTGCTAAAAATATAATTTTTTTTCCGAACTGACAACATTTAACACAATTTAAATTATGAGTTTCAGCTGTGTTTTCACGTACAAATTATAATGTGATAGAGTATGAGAGAGACAAAGACTACAGCGAACAGAAAGTGCTCATATCAACAACCTACGTAAAATTTTTTTAAATAATAAAATCGGTCAAACATGAAAAAGTTTACGACAATGATAAAGATTAAGTGACAATTCGTGTAGGATACCCTTTCAAACATTTTGTTTGGTGTATCATGAAATGTTTAAATAACGTATTTGAAGAAAGAATTTGAAAATAGTTACTTGCTACCATGTTAAGGAGATCCTTTCGCGACCTCCTTAATTCAATAAAATAAGTATTTGAATTCTTAAATATTAAAGTATAGCAAGAAAATATTTTCTTAAATCAAAGTCTTTACTTGCTGATTTAAGAACAAATTTTAGAACACAGTAAAGTATATATTTTAGTGCAAAAGCAGATATCTACCCGAAAACCAAACTAATCCCTATATATTATAAATGTGAAAGTAAGGATGTTTGTTTGTTTGTTTTTTTATTTGTTTGTTTGTTACGCTTTCACGCAAAAACTAGCAAATAGATTTGAATGGAACTGTACAATAATATAGCTCATACATCAGAATAACACATGAACTATAATTTATAAAGACATATTTAAAAAAAAAAATTAAATTTATTTTTTTGACATTTCCTAAACCAGGGTGAAGGAGACAACTTATGGACATCTGTCACTCAAGGTAATCAAACATATGTTTTACATTTAAAAAGAAATTGAATACAGATTAATTATTTGACATTTTATAAAACAGGAAAGATACATTTTATGGCCTTTTCCATTTTTATGTCACCTTTAAGGCAATAAAAAAAAATTTTATATTATTTTATTTGCTTTTTAAAGATCTTGCCAGTTATTTACGGACAATAACGCGTTCGGAGGTGCTGGTAAAAGCTAGTAGTTAATTTTTATTTTTATGAACAGGTAAAAATTATTTATTTCTATATAACAAAATATAAAAATGTTTGATAAAAACTTGTTTAATATTGTTTAAAGGAGCTTGTAAATAAACAATAGAACCATATTAAATGACAATTAAATATAATATTTTTGTTAATAATATACAATGAAACTGTCATATATTTATTATTATATTAAAATATCAAATAAGAATAATTCATGTTAGTAAAATAATAATTATCATTTATTATTATTACTTTTATTATTATTATGCAAAGAAGCAAGGTTTTTTTTTTTTTTTAATTTATTTATTCATTGTTTTTTGTTTTAAGATCTTTTATAGTCGTTAGTTTACACTGATGATTCAGAAACAATTGGGATAGCAACTATAAAAAAAAAGGAATATTTAGAAATAATTATTTTTTGTTTTTGATAATTTTGTTTTTTTGTTTTTGATAATTTTCACTTAGAATGAATGAAAAAAAATTTAATAGAAAGTAAACATATAAGCAATGGCATAGAAAAGAAAAAAAACCAAGTGTCTCCATCCATATAAGGGATGTAAGAGCAAATAGTAAATTTAGGGTTGAAATTAATTTTATCTTATTTTCAACTTTGATGATGAATTTTGTTATAACTGCATGAATGTAGACGAAACATAAGAATTAAATTTTTCGATACGTTCCTTGGTTTTCGAAATATCGAAAGCTGAATAGTTAAGGAAAATTTTTTCATTTTCAATATTTTGAAAATTATACCAGATATCGAAAAATTTTATTCTTACTTTTCGTCTTATATCGTCAAGTTATAATATAATTTATCATCAAAATTGAAAAAATATATTTCTTTTAATTCGCGCCCCCACTACCGTTCTCATACATCCTTAATATTAAAATTAAAAGCTCATCAAGTAAGTAAGTAATATAAGTAAGTACACCGATCTGTTAGCCAATCGAAATGGGTATCAGAAGAAAGATAATTTTATAACGAAAATAATGATACAGGTTTGCCTGAAAAAAACCGTACATGAAAAAATTAATTAAAATAAATGAAATTAAAAATATTTTCGATAGAAAAAATATGATAGGCATGTTTAAAAATCAATATTTCATAAAAAATATGTCCCAACTGGTTATCAGATGGGTGAAGATCGACCTTATACCATCTCTTGTACTATAAGTAGAACAAAATTTTTATCCAACTATACTTTGTGTGATTGTGGTATGTTCTGGAATGGAAAACTTATATGTTTCTGTTATAATATGGATATAAACTTTTACACAATGCGGTAAAAATTTCAAAGTATAAATATTTTTTATTTCACAATGAACTTTTAGTGGAAAATGTCAAACATGAATAATAATATGTTGTTACGAAAAGAAAATACGAGATTACTTATTTAACCTGAGGGTTGGTTTTCTTTTTTTTTTCCTTTTTTTTTTTTAGTAAAATAACATTTGTATGATTTTACTGTTCATGTTATAATAATATATGTTTAATGTGGTTTTTCATCATAATATGTCAACGTCGTGAACATTTTAAAGATCAAATTTTGCCTCTGTTATAAAACATGTGTACATATACTTTATAGACGAGTAGCCATTGGAAAAAAAATAACGTCGTTATAATGGAAGAGCCAGGCCAAAAAATATTCGTTGAATTTACTCAAGCCGATCATTTGAGGTTTGGTTATAGTAGTTGTGTACACACACACATACAGCGGTCAATCAAGCGAACGATAGAACAGTCAGATATATGCTATCGAAACAAAACAAACTGTATAACAATTTTCAGCTTTAATAAATTCATTTAAATACCACAGAAATCATAAATGAAGATGATCTACGTATTGTTAATGAATAAGGGCTGACTGACCAGTCAGTTTTACACCTAACTGACTGACAATCATAGCTGTTATTTATATGCAATATACAATCTGTAAAACAATTTTCAGCTTTAGTAAATTCAACGAATTTTTATTGACCTGGCTCTGAATCCATAATGTCTGACTACTGTAATTACCTCTCAAAATTTCACTAGTACAAAGATACAAAGTCAAAATTTGTTGTTCAACTCTCGGAACGATTTGTTCCGAGAGTTGGAAGAGAAAAATTATTTTAAATTTTTTTCGTGAAAATGAGCAAATGAGGTAAAAGTACTGAATTCGCGTGGCCGTCATGCTAAAACACTATCAATTCAATCTGAATTAAACCAACCTGGTGGATCAGCAGAAACGCTGCTGGACTACCATAAAAAAACCTGCGTTCGAAACCTCATCCATTCAAGAAATATTTTTTTAAATATTTATAATAGTTTTTATGCTCACGTTATATCAATTTAAAAATTATAAAATTTTAATGATTCATACAAAATTTCACTTCTATGGGCGGTCTACATGACTAACTATCATTTTATTTTAACGAATTTCGAAAAGTGTAAATGGGATGCAAAATTTTGAACGCGAGATATATAATAAAATGTATATCCTAGCCCTAATTGTTTATATGGAAGTCAAGTGAGTGCTTCATACCAAACTATGAAGTAAAGAAATTCTATTCTTTCTACTTTTTAAGAATTGTACTTTAATTACATTATACTCCTAAAAAATACCACTTAACAAAAAACCTGCTTTAATATTCTCTACTTCATAACAATTCTCACAAAGATATTTATATATTTAAATAAATTTGCTTTCACAAAAAATTTTGAGTCACAAAACAAATCGAAGGTACTTAATTATTTTGGCCAGAAAATTATTTATGTCTGGCTCATAATATTAATCTTTGGGGTTGAACTTAACTGAAAAATTAGGCGGAAATGTATATAATGAAATATTAATATACATTTTTGTCAGAAAATATTCGGGTTTTTGTGACACATTGTAGAATTGAATTTAACAAGAGTAACTAAACTTAAAATAACTTAAAAGTGGTTTTATTTAAGTAGACAAATTATGCAGTAGAAATATTTTGAAGTAAAATTATTTTTCGACCATAAATAATATATTTTTAAGATATTTTTTTTATCATTTTACCATTTAAAGTGCAAATTTCATTTATTAAACACTAACACTGTATGTGTTTAAATAGTTTTATTTATATTTTTTAATTAAAAATTTTAATTAAATGCTATAACTATTATTAGGATTGTTTTTTTGTATGTTGTTTGTTGGCATGGCTAATATTAATGATGTATTTGTACAATTGGTCAAGTTAATTTAGGTAGGATTTTATTTAGCGGTATGACCTTCATTGCACATCAAATTTTTATTATCATAAATAATAATTATGAATAATAATTTATTGTCTATTTATGATAATACGAATTATAAAGTCTTCTAAGTTATTTCCATCGAATTTTATAGAGAAAATATTTAAAAAAAAAATTGATTTCTGATTTGAAGAATTTCGAATTTTTAAATTCACGTCATGTTTCTAAGTAATAAAATTACTTTCATTTTTAATCAAATGTTTTAAAAAAATCTCATATTTCTCAATTAAATTTTTATATTTTGCAGGAAAATATTGGTGGAAGCGACGATAAACATTTATCAACATTGAAAGTATACCTTCAATGTTTGTAAGACTCAGTATCTCGGAAAGCTTTTCAGTGTACCTGTTGAATCATAAAAGTTAATAGGTGAGAGAATTTAATACAATTATTGTCGTTTAATAAACCAAAGTTTTTTAAAATTAAATTAAATGACTTTTTAACACCTTAATATAATACTTTAAATATCGTTAATATAATTATACGGAAATTTCAATTTTTCGATAAATTTAAGTTGGAATGTATTAAAAGTCATCGCCATATTTATGATTAATCAGACCAGATTATATCGTCAGTGAAATTTCAAAAGAGTATTTTAAAACTTGAAATCTTTTTATTGGTTTTCAATAATACTTTTTTGTGCCTAAAATGCTCAAAAAATATCATAGATCAACTAGTGGTCAACCATCAACCATCATATTTCATAATCGATCACTAAAACTCAGGTAGAACAAAAAATAGACTAAAAGGAATCAATTAAAGTAATCTTAAATTTTCGACAGTTGAAATTTTAGTTTTTGGACAGTGACGATGTTCAAAAACATTCGGTATTAATTTTAAGAGAAAGTAACCAACCATTCTTGAGATAAAAGTGAGTGAAAATGAAGATTAAGCCAAAACTTTTCCGGATTAATTTACTTACAATTTGATACGTGTTACTCCTAAATCGTAGCCAATGACCTTTATCCTACCTAGATACCGGTCTCTTATTTTGTGTTGTGTTTTAGTCTCCATGGTGTTCAAGGTAGAGTTTTCCCGAAATAATAAATCATTTTTTCAGATGTAACCGAAACATCCTGTATCATAAACTGTATAAAAGGCAGGTGTTCAAATAAAATTTAATTTATTTAGTTTTTGGCACATTTTTAGGTGTGAATTATTTTTGTGTTCTCATTTCCATAATTAAATTGAATTTTTTCTTTTTCAAACTTGATTGTTCAAAAACAAAAATTTAGTTATTCTAGAACTGTTTATTTGTTAACAATAATTTTAGATAAAAAATATTGCGGTTTATAATTACGAATGATTCAGAATGATAATTCAGATATTTTTACAAAATAACTAATATAATTAACTAATTATCTTAACATTACAATCTCATTCTTTATACGACCAAAAGAGCGAAATATATCGTCAAAGTCCGAACAGTGCTTTTTTGTTCTAGAGCCACAATATTAAAGTTTTTCAGAAATCTTAACAAGCGTTTTTTTAGAAAAGCATTGGGTTTTATAATATTGAATCACTTTTATATTAACCAATTGGCAATGTGCATGAACATTATTTCAAGCTGTTTCCATGGTAACTATAAAGCCTAACTCTCAATTTTTCAATTGTTCAACCATACAAACATAAATTGAAAATTTAATATTATTTAATAACAAATTTAAATAAATTATTATGTTAATTTACATTTAAAAATTTTATTTATGCAATTTCGTCTCTTATTATCACAATTTAATGCCACAAGTTTAATTTTTTGTTATTTTTCAATAATTTCAATTTGACATTTACTATACATTTACATGTTAACAAATGTAAATTAAAAGCCATCAAAGTTTGTTTATATCTCTTTCTAGTAAAACATAACTTAACAAGAATTCCAGTGGCGGATTTAGAGATTTGCCGCCCGTAGGCTATTCAATTTTTGCCGCCTCTAAATTTTGATATCTTAGTTCACAATCATATCAATTATCTATCAATAAAATTGCAACTTTATGATTTGTGCTCCATTATCCTCATTACATCAACTTTTCCCGTATGGTTAGTATCATCGAGAACTATGGTACCGTGTTAGATCCTTGATTATTTTTACAGCAAAGAATTATCAAAAAACAACATTTTAATCAAAAAATATCTCAAACATGTACCAATTTTAAAGTAAGTTAAGGTATGTGTTAAAACTATACAATACTTATGTAATAGGAATAAAGCTTACACAAAAAATCTAGATTTGGCGAACGTTGATAAATATTTATTATTACACTTACAGTTACAAAACAACACAATAAATATATCCTTTCTTAATTATTTGTTAGTATTATAATTCAAGTCAAATTATAAAAGCATTACAATACTATTTTGCGACACTTTGAATTCGCAAAATCATTTATTATATCGTCGTACGAAATCTTGTTTATTAGCTCTGACTCTATGCACAAGAGACCTAAAGCGTTTAGCTTTTCTTGACTTAAAGTCGATCGGAGGTAGTTCTTTACTCTCTTCAAGCAAGAGAAGCTTCTTTCACCTGAACAATTTGTCGCTGGTGTACAAAGAGCCATACGAAGTACTATATCCAAGTTTGGATAAATGCTTCCTAGATTCTGATCTCGCAGGAATAAAGACAGACTTTTTTATGATCCAGAAATTGGTTTTATTGAAATTCTTTCAGATGAAAGGTAGCTTTGAAAGTGTACGCATTCCTGAACTAAGTCTGTTTCTAAATCATTAGGATACATTTTTTCTAAAAAACTGGCTTTTTCCGTCAGAACTGATGGTAACAACTCACTTATTTTGGTAAGAAATGAAAATTTCTCGTTAAATCCGTGATAAGCCTCTTGTCGTTTTGCTAACTCGGATATGAGTCTGTCTATGGCAACGAGAAATGTGTTAACCCTGAAGTAATCACTCGCAGCTATTCCAATATCTTCATCGGGTGTTTCATCGAATCTTTGTCATCATGATTAGACCATCGATATTGTATCAAGATTGAATTGTGTAAGGAGATCTCATAATTATTAGGTACACGGAGAAAAAATTATGGTAATTATCAGTGAAGAAAATATGTAAAAATAACTAAATTTCGGCTATAATATGGAATCGCTATTGCGATATTCTAAAAATTCATGATCATTACATTATAATCAAAAGCGTTTAGCGGTTTAGCAATTGTTTATGCAGAGATTTTGAGATATTTATTATTTAGCACTGTATATAGGACTATATTTCGGTTTTTGTTGAATATTTTAATTCCTCTATAATTTTTGAAATTCGTATTTTGTGTGTGTATTATAATTTTTTCTAAATTTTGTCAATCGAAATAAAAAATTTATGAACTAAATTTGCCGCCCTAGGCTCCAGCCTACTCAGCCTGCTGGTAAATCCGCCACTGAAGAATTCTAACGACAAATTTAGTATATGTCGTCAGATACTATGTCTGATCTCTCTGTCTAATTAGTAATTTAAAATGTTTATGTCATCCGTATTTATCAGCCGCTTTTAATATTAATTTCACTTTTTGTCATCGTCTTTACGGGATTTTCATATTTTGTTAAGATGCGAAAAAAAAGAATATTATACATGAAAAATTTTGAAGCAATCAACGGCGAGTTTGGAAAATGATCTCAATGTCATCCGATTTTCTGACAGGCCTGAAAATGACATTTCCTTCCATATAATTTTTTTTTTGGCGCACAAGATACAGAAACGATGGTAAGGAAGTAGGAATAATTTCTATTTTAATACTAATATTAAGGATATGGGAAATTTTGCGCTTCTACACTTTCTGTGTACCCTCAAGATAAATTTTAATAATGATCTGTTTGGATATTTATAAGGTGAGACAAATATATTTGAAGATTATTTCGTTAAAGTACCTAATTGTTCTAAAATTAAAAGTACAAATAAAACAAATTTACCATTTATGAAAATTAGCAAAGAACAACCCACAAACTAAATTTTTAAGTTCAAAATAAAAACAAAATCACTTAAAATTTTTTTTATAAATTATTCACAACACATAAAATTAAATTCATTAACAAAAATAAAAACACTAAACACTAGTAAAAAAATAAAACCCTTAATTATACCCGCACGAATAGTCGTGTGACCGCGAAAAATTTAAATATAAATAATTGTTACCACACACAAGTAAAGTGTCATAGAAGAAACTCGCACGATATAGAAATTACTAAGGTATCGTGATGTGTGATAATCATACAAAAACGATCTTTAAAGAGAATGAGTACTTGAAATCATACGCACAACTACTGAGTATATTTTAAGTAGGTAGTTAAGTTATTAACCACAACGCGTATTAGTTGTAGATGTAAGCGTCAATGTGAGAGCGGGCGTCGTTTTTTATTTTGTTGTGATCATGTACACACTGTCCAGTCAACTAAAATATAATACTTTTCACTGTAATATACTTACTATGTGCCATCAATATACCACATACTCGGTAACTTGCGACACACAACCAGTGTTTATATTCAAATATTAGTGTATATGAGTTTGTGGACTGTGGATCAGAGTATATGGTCTTAAGATTACAATATAGTGCCGCGCGACGCGCCATGCTGGTGTGTAATAAATACAGCGCGATGTAATATTACTAGGTACTATCATGTAAATCTCAGTTGAATTTACAATACTTCAATTTCAGTGGCGGTTCTATTAGTCCACAGGACACCACCCTTTTTGTTAAATGATTTCTTGTTTCGTAAGTGGCTTCTCATCAAATGGTCATTGTGTCCCACAAATTCTCGTCTGCGTTTTTTCAGAGCGATAACTGAAATGTGATGTTATCGGGTACGGAACCCTAAAGTAATACTTGAAACGTATCTGAGGATACTCTCCATTAAATTATCTTTTTCGTTAGAGCCTTTTCCAATCTGAACCGATTTTGAAGATCATCGCCTATTTTTTAGTTAAAAGTTTTTTAGTTTAGCAAAATTAAATTCTCGGCTGCGTTTTTTCAGAGCGATAACTGAAATGTGATATTATCGGGTACGGAACCCTAAAATAACACTTGAAACGTATCTGAGGACACTCTCCATTAAATTATATTTTTTCGTTAGAGTCTTTTCCAATCTGAACCGATTTTGAAGATCCAGGTCAATTTTAGATGAAAGGCTTGGTTTTGTTTTATACGAAGTTGGACTGAGCCTAAATCAATTCAGAAAATTTTAGAGGAGGGGGGTTAACTTCAAAAGTAGGTATATTTAACATTGGTCACATTGGAAAACGGTAGATCGATGATATGTTTTCCTAGATTTCTCCAAAAACAGTCAGTGGAAATTAAAAAAAAAAACTATTTACATTAAAGTTAAACCTCAATAAGTTATTGAAAAAAAAACCCGTTGTGGTCGACTAATTAAGGATGTATGAGCACAAATTTAGGTAGTGGTGACACAAATTTAAAAAAATATATTTTTTCAATTTTGATGGTGAATTATGTTATAACTTAATTTTCAAAATATTATATTTTGTTTAATTATTTAGCTTTCGATATTTCGAAAACCAAAGAAGATATCGAAAAATTTGATTCTTTTCGTCTAGATTCATGAAGTTCAAATTTCGTCATCAAAAATGAAAACAGGGTACAAATAATTTCAACCACAAGTCTGAACTTGCCTTGACGATCGTGCTACCTTAACATTTTACATACTTTTACAATTATCAAATTATGTAGTTCGAAATTTTGAAAATGTGTGTAAGAATGATAATAGGTTGATTTTATTTTCTAAAGGATACGGCACTGATAATAGATCTAGGGAAGCACAGCGGTAACAAATTTGACAACATATAAAATACTGCAATATTATTAAATTTTATTGAATTTTAATGAATCCTCAATATTATATTCAAATATCAATTTCATTTAAATAGGGCACACTTGACACTATTCAATTCATCAAGTATAGTGTGTGCAGTTGAATACAATATGTTACGTAATATATTCAAATAATTGTTTAAATGGATATATCATAAATCATTAAACCAGACGTCATGACGTAATTAAATCTGTTAACAAATGATATTTGTTTTATAAATAATATTCAATCCCATATCCTATCCAAAACTGCATGTATAGAAGACGCTGATTTGTGAAAATTCAATGAATCAAAATTAGCTAAAATATTTCGATAAATTTTTCGATCTCATGTACCAATAACGAAATAGGGCTTTGTTAATTGTTGTTTGTAACTTTGAGAATTTCTCGATCAATATCGGAAATTACAAAATAATTTCTTTTATTTAAAAAAAAAAATCAATTTTTATACAATTTATCGTCTCAACATTTTTTTAAATATGATTTTATTAGCTTGGTATGTATCTATGTAACGGAATCTTTGAACGTAATTTTCACCCACTTCAAACGTTGGATTGAATTGATACTTGGTACACTTTTCAAGGACTACAATGTGACAATACAATAATTTAATAAATATGTTCGATTATCCTGATCTTCAGGATTAACGATTAAGTAAAAAATCTTTGATGGTGGAAGCGCAGATATCATTCCATCATATTAATAAATAATTTAATAAATAACTTAAAAAATTTGCTAAAAAACACGCGTTTGTTGCTAGCTGAACTAAAAAGTAGAAAAGAGTGATAAAGAAAAAAATCATTTTATCTTAAAAACCATCTAGTGCTTTTTAAGAAAATTTTATAATCACTTTACTTTTACCAATTTTATTTCATCAATATCAATCAATAAATATTTACAAAAATTTCTTTTTTTTTTGAACTCCTAGAAATTATTTTCTACTTAAAAGCGTGTTTTTTTAGGCTTTTTAAAATATGACTCATTCTAAGTCTAATATTTATAAATAGACCGTCGGACAAAAAGGGTGTTTTGTAAAATGATTAACACATACTTGAGTGGCTTTCTTTTGGCGCGCCTACCAAACTTTTCTCTATGACTTTTTACGAAAGCGCTGCGCTCTCAAATAAGCACGATGACGTCATATTTAAGCTATCGGTCTGAAAAAAACCAAGCAAAGAATTTCTCGGATACTATGACCGCTTGATAACGTTAATATTTACTAAACAATAAAATATTTTGCCCGATAAAAATACTGCACCGATGAGCTTGTCTACGATCTCAAACATGCTCTACTTAAGTATTTTTGCTTTTCAATACAAACGCAGTTCATTTTTGCTGAATTGTTTAATAATTTTTAATGTTATCAATTGGTCATTGTGTCCGACAAATTTTCTGCTGCGTTTTTTCAGACCAATAGCTTAAATATGACGTCATGGTGCTCATTTGAGAACACAGCGCTTTCAAAAATATTCGTAGAAAGAATTTTGATAGGCTCGCCAAAAGGAAGCCACTCGCGTCATTTCAAGTATGTATTAATTATTTTGCAAAGCACCCTTTCTGTCAGTGGTGAAGAGGAGGAGACAATGTCTCATCTTCTCTGTAATTGCCCAGCTTTGACGACCTCTCTGACCTAAAGTCCGTCGACGTCAAAGCTCTCCTGCTGTTATTAACAGCTCCAAATTGTTCATGGAGTAGTGGCCGGGGATGGGCCAACTCTTTTTTCGATATCACAACGGACCCTATGGTCTAAGTGTCCTCCTCCCTCAGGACAGCCACTCTAACCTAAACTAACCCTTTCTGTACCACGGTCTAAAAGACATTTACGTTCAAAGTTCTAAAATACAAAATTAATATCCATAACAATACTTCCATTATTGAGTATATTGGAGTACCGCATATTTATCCTTGAAATGAACCTTAGTGTCCTTAGTCGAACCCAAAATATTGAATATTTTCATGAATTAAATTACTTATCATTTTACAAAACAATTTATTGAAAATGTAAAATTTAATTTAATAATAAAATATTCTTTAAAGAAAATACAAAAAAGGTTTTTCTAATACATTAAACACTGTGTGTTTACACTGTGTGATACAAACAAAAATTTTCTTTTTATCTTTAAATAAGGCCTTTATTATACACGTTTACGAGCGCGTCTTTACTCACCATAACAAATATTTGATTTTATATGGTACCTAACATAAATTAGGGCAAAGATAAACAAGATAAGAATTACCAATTTTGTTTACTGTCATCAGTATAGTTAACAATTTTAACATTATTTCAAAAGAAAATTTGCTTTTATACATTAAAGATTTTAAATAAGATTAAAAACATCGTAGAAAAACTCACACGACCTCTGTATAAGCTGTTTTACGAAATAGACAAATCTTGTGGATTTGATTCAGGAAAATATGGTGCAAGTTCCAATAAAACGGCTAGCCAATCGATAGTCGACGAATAAACGAAAATTTTAATGAAATTGCTATCTATTTGTATCGGTTAGGTTATATTGGCTGTCCACGAAGGACACACTTAGGCTATCCATTGTGATACCAGATATGTTTTTTACCACCTTCTTCTCTGATTGAAATTTCACTTATCAGCTACTCAATTATTTTCAGAGGCTGAGTGCAACTCCTTCATGCGTATACCATTCATTACATCAGCCCAACAATTTGTTATGACGATGGGAATCGAACCCGCTACCTTAGGCATACATTTATATAGTTACCCAAAAATATTTGGTTTAAAGGTTGTATTTGCAATTAAAAACTTAACTTTCATTTCAACGAGGAATTGCGTTTGGAAGTTTATGAATAATAAGTTACTAATTTTTTTTTGGATGGGAAGAATTTATTTTCCTATTGCTAATTTTCTTGAGTTTTTTTAAAGAATTTCTTTGTTATTTTATATGCTTTATGGCAACAGCACACTTTTTTATTTTGAATGTACTTATGAAACATGAAAAAAGTACTTATTCGTTGTGTGCGTAGTCATGTTAGGGACAATAAAAACGATGCCAGCGCTTCCATTTGCAATTCTTTGCATGTTAATGTTATAGAAAATGTCAAATTAAAATTATTGAAAAACACTAACTAATTAAACTTAATGCATTAAAAATTGTGCACAAATATTATTTTTCAAATGTAAATTATCATAATTATTTATTTAAATTTGTGAGACAATAATACAGTAGAATCTCGATAAGTTAAAGTCCAAGGGAAACAAAAAATATTTTAAGTTATAGAGGTTTTTAGTTATCAAGGGTCTATGTTATTGAATGCATCAGAAGGATGGGATGTTCTAAATTAGGGAATTCGGCATTTTTTTGTCTTTTACATTGAAGATTTCCTCCTGATTCTTGTTTCTTCAAGATTTCAGCTTCTTTTTTAATGATGAGAGACAATGTACTCTCATGTATTCCAAATTGAGCCGCAACTTCTTTCCTTTTCAATCCATTTTTCACTGCTTCTATAGCTTTTAATTTATCAGCGTAGGTGAGGGTTGTTAGTTTTCTTTTTGTACTCATTTTAAGGCAGTTTTATCACACAGTAAGTAAAGCGATGTTTCCAGAACAACAATCAAAAAACTTATGATGCAAGTAAGTCGTTGTCACAAAGCTAACCACCGCAAAGCTTTGAAGAATTTAGATAAAGCAAACAATAGGTAATGTTATTGTTTACGTTAACAAGTAAAAACGTGCAAGCAATAAATATCGAAACCATTTGTTTTGACACTCTTTCAAAATGACTCATTCACACAATTTTATGTTATAGAGGTTGTGGAAACATTTCTTTTAGTTACTGAGGGCCTAACAGAAATTATTTATTTAAGTTATAGAGGTTGCGTATTTTAAGCTATAGAGGTTTTGGGCTCTGATGGGAAGGGAACGTAGTATTTTTTGAAGTAACTAAGGTTTTTATGTTACCGAGGTTTAACTTATCGAGATTCTACTGTATTATATTTTCAATGTAAGGCATATATGCATCCATACAATTCTATAATTTAAGTAGCGTATCGTTACCATGGAAACGCCTCCAATAAAACTTACGCACGGTGCTAATAGTAAAAATTGTTAAACTTTGAGCCAATTTTGATATTAGAAAATCGAAAAAAAATAAAATATGTAGAGTTATACATGAAGTAAAACTTTTACATTTAACTTCTATAAACTTAACCTCGAAAAAAATATAGAATTCATAATGAAAAATTGTTAATGGAATCACTTCAATACTTACATATTAATAATAATAATAATAACGAAACTGATCATCAAGATTGAATTCATAGAATATAGTAGAAAAGTCGACAGAATTGAATGGTACATACCTGAAATCAAATTAAAAACATA
Source organism: Chrysoperla carnea (assembly GCF_905475395.1). NCBI lineage: Eukaryota > Metazoa > Arthropoda > Insecta > Neuroptera > Chrysopidae > Chrysoperla > Chrysoperla carnea. The sequence goes on along the minus strand of NC_058340.1, from coordinate 43,971,477 downwards.
TATCATAAATATACAATAATTACAATTTTAATTTATGATAATTAATTATTTGTATTAATTATTTCTTGACATACATGCTATTACTATATTAAGATATCAAAAGAAGTATAATATCCAAGTATAATAAACTGTTACGTAGGATCTGCGTAAATTAGACGAATTTTGCCTTAACATTATCGAAAAAAATTATCTTAAAATTAGCAACGTGTATTAAATTAATTGAATTTTAGCTAAGGTTATTTTTAGATAGGTAACATGTTTAAAACGGTACGATTTTTTAAATTTTTACACCGAAAACTAAACGTTAAGCGAAAAAATCACGAGATAACTTTTTGGATTTAAATTTCTCAAAGAATATAAAATTTACTTTCCAAAAATTTAAAATTATTTCCCGTTCTTCCTCGCCCCTTTCTAATTGTTTCCCTTCGCGATTTTTCCGACCCTTCATCCCGACCCGATCGAACTGAAATTGTTTCCACTTAATTTTTGTGAAATTCAATCACAGATCCAAATATAATAGCTTCATTTCCTTAAATAGGAAATTCGCTTAAAAAGTTAAAATATAAAAAAATATCAAAAAAACAAACATATGATTGATAATTGTTGAATTATTTTATTAGTTACAATAAAAAAAACAACTTTAGATTACCTCCTATTATCCACCAATAGAAATTAAGGATAAATATATAAAAATTCTATATGCATTCCAAATAATATTTAAAATAGAACAAATACGTATATAAAGACTGATTTAGAATGAATGTAGAATTTATGAAGAAATATACAAGATGCCAAAACCGGAACCTAAATAACCGGACCCAGAAACTATGAATTCCTTACAAAATCTTAAGACGATAAGAAAAAAGCTCTTTTGAGTTTTTTGATTTGATTGTTAACGGTAAAAGTATCATAAATTAAATATATCAAATTTGTGAGAATTACTCGATTAATTCTCTATCTCTTCTTAATTTATCTGTCAACAGTACATTTTTTTTTGCTAAATTTAATATTTACAAATAAATTTACGTTCAGTTATCAAAATAATTAAATTTTTTAAATAGTTTCATTTAATATTTTTCTAAATAAATTTTATTTCTGAAACTTGAAAAAAAATATAAAAAAATGCTTAAAGAGGCTTTGAACCAAACAATAGCTTTGGACGCAGAAGTCGAGCATAAAATTCTTTAATCACTAGATTTAAGTTTTTTTCATCTAACGGATGATGCAAATCTGGACTTTTTCAAGTTTTTTCCATTTTTGTTTTGTAATGTTTTGGTTCATAATCAGGTTCTGAAAAAATCCGTTGCACTAACCGAAAGTATATAAAAATACCGGCAATTTAAAAAAAAGAGTTAAAATCCGATGATTTGTCTAAACTGTGGGAGCTTTCTCAAAATTGAGGTTATGTATCGGGCTAAAATTTACCACACTTTTTTATGATTATAAGTTACATCTTTTTTACAAGATTTTCCACTCAATTCCTTCATTTTTCGAAAAGTAGTCAGAGAAAGTTAAAAAAATTAGGTTATTGCGCTTTTCTTGAGATTTTGAGATTATTTTGCTATATTCAGGGTCCGATAGCAGGTAAGGTCGATGCAAAAATTTATAACAAACAATTTTTTTTTTATTCTTCTCAATCCTCAATCAATAGAAGCAGAGATATTTAAGAAAACGCCACCAAAGAAAACAGTGTAGAGATAAATTGTCCCAAAACCGCGTGCAGAAACGGCTTTTTTCTAGTTTTCACAACGAAAAAAATTTATTAAAAAAATTAGTCTTCTCCCAAAATGTTCCGAATTGATTATCAAAATCCTGTAGATTTACTCAACTACTTGAGTGCTTCTCAAAAACGCTACAGCTGAATAATTCGTGACGATGAAGGTTTAACATTCATTGTAAACGAAGCTTGCTTGATAGCTTTGCGTAGGTTTAATATGAACATCAAATGGAGTTTCAATGAATTCAATGTTGGTTTTTTATAACATTAATATTACTTTATTGATTAACTTTTTTAAATAAAATAATTATGTATTTATTGAATTAAATAAGTGTCCTCCCCCATGAAGAGGGTGACTGAATGACTGCAAGCTATTAAACTTACGTTTTATCCAATTAAGGTTGGTAATATGACCAATGGCGTAAGAATCACACATGAAAACCAAACAAATTATTAACTTATATAGTTTTCCTTTTTATGTTCGAAACTTGAACATCAATTGTACAAAAAGCTTTGTTTTAAATATTATTCATGCAACTCGATACATCGAATTGAATCAATTTGATCATAAATTCTAGATCAGAAAGTTTAAAAACCTCTTATAAGTCGAAAATTCGAGATCAGCGATTCCAAAAAAACCCTTATACGTCGTTAAAAGTTATAATTTGCAAAAAAAAGGTCTTTTTCTTTTTGAGACGCTTCCAGACCCCCTTGAAAGGGGAAGAGTGCATAAAGGAGCATTTTGACATTTAAAAAATCTTTTAAAAGTTATTTTATTCTATGTGATTTACTTAACAATTTAAACCACTCTCACCCCAATGGCGCTAAAACTAAAAAGCTCCGTCTTAAGCCATATAGACTTTTTTTAAGATAATTGTCTGAAGCCAATGCAAAAAACTGCAAGTCAATACACCCAGCAAACAATTTCTTCTTAAGAAAATGGTTCGTTTATTGTATTATAAGGCACACCTGTTAATTAAAATACTTGTTCATTAATAAAGAAACCTTGCCTAAATAATCAAAATTGAGCGCTCTTGTGTCACGAGGTTCAAATCTGTACCATTTCGTTTTAAAACAATTGGGCTACGTAGTACCTAAGTGTTACTGAACAAAATTAGTTTGGATTCCTAATTTTTATAAGTATATCCTATAGAGGCCCTCGCACGATTAGATAAGAGAGTGTATTTCTGTGAAAACTTTTCAAACCGCCTCAGAATGTTCTTCGGATCGCTCTGATCGAAAACTCTTACGGCCAAACAATTTTTTAACGAGCGTAGTTAGAAATAGTTTTGTTAGTTCTTGTGTTGTACGGTTTATCATTATTAAGACGGTAGTCCTATACTATAACTATAATATATATGTAGCTTTGATCGTCCGTAGCTTTAAAACTACTCGCTAAATGACCATGAAATTTTAATCATACGCCACTGATTAACAATTATATATAATATTATTTCATTTATAATGTATAAAGTAACAATAATAATTGTATTTGGCTGTTTATTAAATTAGCAAATTTCAAAGAACATAGATAAATCAATAATTCAAACATAAAAATAAGAAATAAATAAAAAAGGTAGAATTTTTCGTATAACTCCTTGATTGATTTCAAGAACAACTTATCGCTTGGATTATCTAAATTAAATATTGACATTTAATTGATGTTTATAAATAAACAAGAAAAGTTTTATTTGTGTTTATTTTGTCAGAATAAATAGCCTAGGAACTAGTGACGAAGAAGACCAAACCTCTTAGTCGTGGTCTTATACATTAGGTCTTCGTGATAGGCAGTACCGAAGGTCACATTTAACCGCTACTTTTTTTTTTTTTAAATTTATTTAAAAGATCATAGTTCCCTACGTTAAAAGAAAGAAATTAGATTTTTTTACCGTACCGTGTAAGATATATATATATATATATATTTGTTCATTTATAGTAAAAAAAATATCTTGATGTATTAAATAGCAATAAAAACGAATTTTTGTTGAACTTCAACATGATTTACCATGCAGTTTTTTCTAAAATTATTTTTTTAACCTTTGCGTTTGTCTTTATTTTTCCGCTTGGGTAAGTAAGTTGAATTTGAAACTAATTGAAAACAAATGAAAATTAGAAGTAGATTGGACCAAGGTATCACGTGTCCCATACAAAATTTATCCCCGTTTTTAAATCCCTTAGAGGTAGAATTTCGGAAAATTATTTCTTATCGGATACCTACGTCATACAAAGAACACATCCTTCAAATTCCTTCAAGTCTCACGATCAGTGAATTAGGCTGTGTGTTGATCTGTCAGTCAGTCTTCAGGGCAAAGCATTTTAAATGTATAGATGAATAGAGACCTCTAGCAACAACATAGAATCAGTGGGTGCGTTTGGCAGAAAAAAGCGCTAGGAAGCACTTGCAAGCAAAATGGCGATTGTTAAGCGGTAAGCGCTGTCAAATAGTAAATAGCTATATTCCTCTAAATGGCGGATTGTGTCAACGCAAACATGTCCTGGCCGAAAACTGTACAGTTTGTTTTTCAGCGCTAGTAAGCGCTCTCAAGCGCTTTTTTCTGCCAAACGCACCCATTTTCTTTCGTAACCACCCGTTTATGTTTAAAATAATAGATGAGCGGAATATTTCGAATAGTCTCAATTTTATTGGACCTGGAGGTACTTAAATATATTTAATTATAATTATATAGTGAGCATATTCATGTTTTATGATAGTAAATATATCATGTTATGATGATGACGCACGAAACATATTTTCAAATATGTATTTTTTAGAATGTACATAAATATTTTGTGTCATCCTATCCCTATATAAAATGGAAAACTCTCGCTCGCATGTACACAAAACTATACACACAAGTCAACATTGCTTTGGTGTATGTATTATCATACATCTCATAATTTTTGGCAATGTAAATATGAAAATATTTAATGTTGTAAACGTGATTGTGATGTAAAAGGTTTTTAAAATTAAGACACGTAACAAGAAAATATCATCTTTATTATGAATTATTTTGTTTAGGAATAATGTGTATTTTATTTAAAGCATTATGTCATCAAAACCGTTTAGGTATATAATAGCTACCCACACGCTTCATTGGGTAATTTCAACTTTAAGAACAAAGATTATCGCGTTATAGCCTTCCCTTCCCTTACCCGTCACCTATACCCTCTTTAGTTCACAATTCCATAGGCTTTAATTTTTTTTATGGGTAACCCCAGCCTAACTACTCCTTATGACATCAGTTAGCCTCCAGTGTTCCTTAAAAAACAATATAATTTCTATTTAAATAAAAATATTTTTTAAAGGACAAGCTTTTATAGTACTAAAAAAGAGAAAAAAATTTTTAGGAATCTAAAGAAGAATACATAGTGTTTTACGAGGTACGAGGCGAGGTGAGGTTTTGGTATCACCTCGCTTTTTTAAATATGAGCCACGCCTGGCCTCGGAGAATTAAAATTTTGAACCTCGTTACTAAGCGAAGAGAGGCTAGATATATTGTTCCAAAACCCGAGAAAACTCGTCCGAGGCGATCCCTCCCCTTTCTCATTTAATATTTTAGGAAAATATTTATTTATCAAAAATTATATAGAAAATACTAAATAAATTGTAAAAGTATCTCGAAGCTTCTTCGATGAAACACTACTCATACATGACTATTCGTAAAAACTTGAGGTGCTCCGAATCTATGTTCATATTTTATAAGAAGCGCCTCAAGCTTTTACAAACAGTTATGTGTGATTGAACCTACAAAATTATTGTCTAATTTTTAGTACAATAAAAGCTTGTTCTCAAAGTATTTTTTATTTAAATTTTTAATTCAAAATTAAAAAAGGCATGCATATCAAATATGGTGGAAGGGATGGGAAAATCAAGTTTGGCATTGTCATCCAAACTAAACGTATATACAAAATTTCAGCTCAATTGGTTGAAGACGGCATGACAATATGTTCAAAATAAGTACATTTTCGTAAGCTTTAGGTCAAAATTACTAAAATTAATTGCATTAAAATTGAAAACAAAAAGTTTTGTTAATTTTTTTTAAATTTTCCTTTGATAAAATCGTAAAAAGTTGACCAAATTTTTTTATATAAATTTCACGAAAAGGTAAAATTAATTATGTTACGGAATGCTTAAAGTTTTATAGCTGTTATAAAATTTTTAGGATAACACATTAAATAACTAATTTAAGGTCATCGTTAGATAATTAGAAATTAAGACTGCTATGGTTTATGTTCCTGTGCTTGTGTGTAAACTGTTGATTAGTATTATGCAGTTTAGTAAGCTTCGTAATTAAATGAGGGGAGCGGACATCAAACGAGCGAAATTAACTATGATTGTAGGTTAAACGTATGTTAATTATCACACACTGGCTTCAGATATTATGTACCTTAGGATTCTGTATAAATTAAGGGTATGGTATAATGAATGGCATGATAAAGCAAAACTATTTCTGCTTCCCTAATTTAATTAGGAAAGTTTATTAAAAAAAATTTTATTGCACATTTTCCAAAAATTACATTTGACCTGGTGCGAATTTTTTAATCAAGCGATTCGCACTAGTTAATTAACTTAGATTTGACCCTGATTAAAAGTAGACAGAAAACTTTTAAAGATGTACGAGCACCAAGGCAATTTTAAATAAAACGCTTGATTTTTTTTTTACATAAAGTTGTATTAAGAGAATAATTTTATGAGGGAGGGGGGCGTTTTACCGATTATTTGAATAAATAAATTCATAATTTAACATGGGCAAACGGTAGATTGATGATATGTTTTCATAGATTTCTCCAAAATTAGTCGATGGAAATTTAAAAAAAAATACTATTTATAAATTAGCTTACGATAAAAACATCATACCAGTTTGAAAAATGTATTTTCGAGAAAAACGCGATTTTTACAAAGAGTCAGAGTGTTACAGCTCCGTTCAATTAAGGACGCCATCGATATTCAGCCATTCGAACAGCTAGACTAGAATGATTTGGATCGATAACATCTAACTACTTGCCTAGTATATTGATATAATTTTAGTATCACTTCTGTCAGCTGATGCGAAATCACGGATGACGAGCGCTTTATTTAATACCTAACAAAATGGTTTTTTGATTTTTTGTTCAATTACTTTCTCATTTTAATATCGTACTTAATAAGTGTTCATCAATCTTACCGTGAATTGAACATTTCCGGGTTCTTTGAAGTCAATTAGTAGAAATTCGCTAAATAATGTTACAAGATAATGTTTACAGCCTCCTATACATTTCATATTTAAATCAGTAGAGATCCTCACCGTATTTTGAAATCGCGAATAAGTTGCAACTAAAATTTTCAACAGCCTCTAAAATTTCTCCTGCGACATGAGTTTAAAACACTACGCCAGGGTACAAAACCAATATGTTTTTCATTTCTGTAAATGTTGAGTTACTAATGCGGTATTATATCTCCCTTTGTGCGCAATTTAAATAGCTTCTATTTTCTGAATAGGTAAGCTTTATTTTTACTACGGAACCATAAAAGTAAATACCACGATTAGCGATGTGCAATTTGTAAAATTTTTGTTATAAACATTCAACGAAACTAAAAATTAAAAAATTTTTAAGAATCAAAATTATTTTCATCACAAAAATTTTTTTTTCACAAATCATTTGATACAAAACAATAAATCTGTAAAATATTTTAAATGTTAAGATAAAAATATTTTTCGGAAAGTTTTTTTAAAAATATTTTCTAATGAAATGAGAAACAATAAGGAATAAAGACTGTAGCAAAACATATGACGTCAATGATTTTTTATTTTTCCCTTTAGTATTATTAAAAGAACAATATTATTTAATTAAATGTAAATTTAATGATGTTTTCATTTAAAAAAATTATGATTTAATTTAATTTATTATGGTGTGACGTATACAAATACAATGGATGATTTATAACATTGAACAATATCGAATCCTTAAATTGTTAATTATTGATTAATTGTGTTAGTGACTAGTTAACTGTAAAATTTTCGACTTCACACTGTAAACCATTTTACATTTAAAAATTAATCCACTTTTCATTTTTAGTTAGCTTACTATATCCCTTTATACCCGAAAAAATGTTTCAAAACAAATTGTCTATTTTATACCATGTATATATGAAATATATCAAGGTATATTAAGTTTAGTCCCAAGTTTTAAACACTTAAAAATATTGATGCTACGAACAAAATTTTAGTATACGTGTTCATAGAATCATCTAATTAGTCCTATTTTCGGTTGTCCGTCCGACCGTCTGTGAACACGATAACTCAAAAACGAAAAAAGATATCACGCTGAAATTTTTATAGTGCAATCAGGACATTAAAAGTGAGGTCGAGTTCGTAAATGAGCAACATAGGTCAATTGGGTCTTGGGTCCGGTCCGTAGGACCCATCTTGTAAACCGTTAGATTATCAGTTATGTATGTGTGACATGTATATGTATATGTGTAATGTGACAGAGTAATCAACACTGTCTACACATGGTATTTCAACAATTAACTCAATCAATTATTTGTTTCCACTTGTTTTTCTAACTTAATGCTGAATACCATGATTGTTACGCTTAGATATATTTATACTAAAAAATAAATTTTGGTCATAAACTCATCTAATTAGTCTATTTCCGTTTGTCCGTCCTTTCGTGGGAACTATAAATCGATTACTAAAAAAACGTCAAAAATTACTACTATTTGTTTGATGGCAAAAAAATTGGCTATTTTTAATCCCTTTCTTTTAACTGGTAGTGTCTGCTTGTCCGCTGGAAGTTCTATCGATTTTTAACTATTTTCCTGTGATTCAATCGAACTAAAATTTTGTAGGCCGACTCGTGAAGACTATCAAACAAAAATTCTCTTTGAAATTTTAAAAAAAGAAAGGGAGTATAATAAAAACTTTTTTTTATCGGTTAAGTTTTTTTCGATTTATGTAATTCATTGATCACAAAATTTGCATATACAGAAATAGGGAAAGTGAGTCCTGTGAAATTGTTCTCTTACTTTTGCCATCAAACAAATTCAGGGTTTTAAAAATTTTACTTATTTTTATACTCTCGACATCGGTTCAATAAAAAAATATTTTCGTCAAAATCAAAAATGGTCATGGATTTTTTCTATTCTGGGAGTGTTATAAAATTCACATCGCATTTTTTGTACAAAATTTAATTAATTTAGTATCTGAACAAAATTTCTGGTTTTCGAAATATTTGAAGGAAAATTTTATTTTATCATGTTTCAAATTTCCATGGATCATTGCATGTTATTCATACTTAGATTCTATTTGTCGCCCTATTAGCTCAGTTTTTTAAGGTGTAACCAATTCCGTCCGAGATATGCTTAGGGTACGGTCCGATTCCCGCCGTCGCAACAAAATTAATTTAATAAATAGTGATGGACTGGTGTAGTAGTGCATGGTATATGCATGAAGGAGGTGGTGCACTCAGTCATATATGGTATCACAATAATCTCTATAGCCTAAGTGTGTCCTTCGTGGACAACCAATATAACCTAGCCTAACCCAACCTGGATTTTATTTTCTCAACATTACTGATACTCCTGATTGATGTATTCAGCCAAGAACCTTCGGATTTATGATAAATGCTAATCGCAAAAAAAAAAAACAAACCTGAAAGTAGGAATTTAAGAATACGTTTAGTGGTTTCATAATTTGCAGGAAATGTGAAAAAATTCATCTAGCATTCAATTCAATGAAGCGACATAACTCTTGTAAGAAACAGCAAAAATAAAATAAACTAATATATTTCTGTCAATATTATGAATTATAAAAGTCTTTCAAAGTTTTTCCAAGTTACGAGTTGCTAACTAAGATTAATTATGCGAAACAGCACCACATGATGACTAATAGTGATAGTCAGATATTCTTAACACGATGGTCAATAGATAACAATAATTATATTCTATACAACAAATATTCCTGGATAAAATAAATCACAAGTTTTTATTTGAGTTTTATCACCATATACAAACAATAGATGTATGATATACTAAACTAACAATCGGTGTATGATAGACTAAACACTTTAATGTAACGATATTATTATCCCCACCAAAATGAAATTCTCTAAGCTCAGTACATCCAATCACAAAAAAGCATAGGCTAGAATATTCTCGAAATGAGTTGAAATGAAAAGGACCTGTTAGCGTGATATGACCAGACGATCTCGCTTGAAATGGAAGAAAGTTGCCGAAAACAAGAATCACCAAAAATTATATATATAAAAAAATTATCTGGACAGAATTGAAGAAAAAAGTAGGAAAGTGGAAATGAATGTTTTTAGAATAAAATCAATAAAAAAATTTTACATATTAATTTTCGTTTTCGAGATATTAATTTTGACGTAAATTGGTCAAAATTAGTAAAATTGGGAACGTGGATATATTTATCTCGGGTTTTAAACGGTCAAAATTTCTGAAAATTTGGGATCTAATAGTATGCCCTAGTAAGTTCTTAAATATAATTTCTCGTTAAGCTTTAGCATAGGAACTGCAAATACCATGCTGAAAATACAATAAAGACAGAAAGTTAAAGTTAAATATGATTGAAATATAGCCGTAGTTGTTCTAAGGACATTTTCTCGCTAAGCGCTTTTATAACCAAGACCGTTGCCATTGGGAGGGCGTTGTCTTGGAAGCAAACTTGCAGAAGATTGCACTATAAAGAGAAAGACGAAACCAGGACTCCCTCGTCTTAAATATCTCTAACTATAGTACATGAAGTACCTGCTTTGGATTTCCTGCTTCTTTTAGGTATCACAACGGATTCTTTATCGAAATACGTCTCACCTTGAGTCAGTCACTATAACCAAGACTGCCTGTTTATAAAGTTTATAGTCCCAAAAAGAGCTAGATGAAGAAATTAAAAAGAAAGTGTGATACTAAATTCATTAGGTTTCCATAAAAGTTTCATAAAAAAATTGTGAGTTCTTTTATAAGAAACTGCTTTTTAATTTCAATCTCTTATCAGTTACTAATTTAAGTTTACTTTTAAATGATGGTCAAGAATATAAACAAGGGCATCTGTTCAGAGGCCATTATTTATTTGATGAAATTTATCGATGCGAAACGCTTGTAATATGAGTAAGCACCCCGTGATTAATACCTTGCCTTATATGAGTAGGAGCTGTACCTATTTCCACTTTGGCTCCACCCATTTCCCAATTTTCTAATTGTTAAAACAACGCATTTTGATAGCTTTTTATGAACATAACTTATTTTAGTGTGCACATTTTTAATATATAGACTGTGTCGACTGTGTCGAAAAGCTCCGTTGATATTTCAAAATCGTCCATATATATATATATATATATATATATATATATATGAATATAAAAATAGATGAAATAACATACCTTCTTTCTTTATATCGTGGGTTTTATAAGAAAATCGACTAATTAATATGAACAGAAGACACTAATAAGCCAATCGATTTATGAAATATAAAAAGTGTAGTCTTGTCATTACGTTAAAAAATTTTTTGCTTAAAAACAATCATTTATGTTCTTGCTAATTAAAAATGAAATATTACTTGTGTGTTATTATTTTAAAAGAATACTTCTAAGAATGAAATAGGTATCACATACACGATACAATTGTTTTTATAAATATCAACTTCTTTTTTACAAAATTAATTATTGTTGTTTAACTTTGTATTTTTTTATTGATTTGATTATTATTGATAGATAGAAACATGAGATAAGTTATCTATTTTAAATCTTATTTTATTTATGTGGAATATTCAAAGATGGATATAGCGTTAAAAAATCGAGTTTACTGGACATTTTGCGAACAAATAAGACGGCGAAAGAAATATGTAAGACATAAATACGCTTTTCTAAATTTTTATAAAAAATACCAGCCCTAAGTCCCAAGCTCTTTTCAATAATTGATTACGGATACTGCGTATAAATATTTTAGTATGGCAAACATGACATGACATGAGTCTACAGGAAAAATTCTGGAAAATGGAACATTTTCATGGGATTTTGTTATTTTTTACTTACCTAAAATTTTTAAGAAATTCTTAGATAAAATAAGAAAATAAGGTGACATTGTATTTATTTTGAAAATTCTTTATTTATTCTTCCAAACACAATTCATAATGCACAACAACCTTGCGCCGTTTAAATGCAAATGTCACCTTTTTTTTTATACAGTATTACATCAGTAATAATTTGGAATTTCTGGGTGTTTACAAACTTCAAAAATCATAAACAATTTTTTGGTTCCCTGATTGTATGTATATGCAGTCCTAAAATGAACCTGAAATTGAATCGAGGAACCACAACGTTTCAAATTTGTTCGCATATTTCGTAAAGAAATCCGCCAATGACTATAACTATTCTGTTTTATTTGATTCTTAATCCTTACAAGGCAAAACAATCCCAAGCAAAATCACATATTTCGGGCTCTGGATATATACAATCGAATGAAAAAAAGAATAAATTAGAGATAACAATCAATAATTGTTATCAATTTTTATGATCTAAATAATATTATTAGGTACAGCAGCCAATTAATAAGTGGAATTCTCACGCATTTTGACAGATGTTATTTTATTGACAAGAAAAATTATTCATACAATAACATATATTTAAACAGACCTCACCCAAAGGGAATTGAAAAAAACCATTTGTAAATCAGTTTGTTAACAATTCTAATTTTTAAATAATAAATTTCAAATAACAAAAAATCGCTTACAATAAAATCAATCAATTTATAAACTAGTGCTTTTATTTTTGTTGAAACCATACCATAATTACATTAAAAGTTTCACCAAGCTGTCTCTATTGATATATTTATTAAATGGGTTTTAAAAAATATAATTTAGTCTAGAGAATCTGTAATTTCTAAATGTTGTGCAATATTTTAAATTTAATTTAAAAAAATTAAAGTTGTCTCATCTTCATCGCGAGATCAAATATGGCGAATGGGGCGACGAATGTGATACAACTAACGCATGGGTTTGAGTGGTGAAGTTGAAACAAACGCATGAGTTGTTTGAATGAAAGTAATATACTGTCTAACAAATTTCAAATATTGACTGTTTTGAAAAGCAACATAATTTAAACCATCTTTTTTTGATTGGTTCTATCACTTATAAATATTATAACAAAATACTGGTGTGATTGTCACAACCACATGAGCAAGTTATTAGGTTTTTTTTTTTTAAATTAGATAACTCCGAGTCGAATTTGAACCAGCGACTATTGATTGATATTGATTTTAAAGTCTTAGAGGCACTGCTGTATCGACTGTGCTACTAATGGTTGATATGTATATACAGAAACATATTTTATTTTATAAAAATGATCAATGATCAAAATTTATTTCAAACTCACTGTAAGTTAGTAACACCAATCTTCATGCAGTTGATACAATCACATATGGAATATAAATAACAGCTATGTGTTCGTAATGAACAAATCCTATATTTAAAGCAAACGCAAAGAAATTTTTTTTAATTCATCGATTTGCTTTATTTACACTATTATATTAAAAAATTCAAAAAAGTAATTTCAAAGTTTTAAGTTTTTACTTCTTTCGGAAAAAAAACCGCTTTGCCTAAATTATACGGAAAATTATTAAAATTGCTTGAATATAGTAAGATTTTATAATACAATACATAAAAATTAATATATAAATTTCTACACCGAATTTCATCAAATTTTATTAATACGAAGAAGAAATAGTAATAAATTAAGAAATTTAATGGACAAGATCAACACCCAAATATTTATTAAAAGTGGTGTTGATCGTTTAAAAAACTCGTACTTTTAAAATTAAATTAATTTTATTGAAAATCTCAATCAAGGTGGCATATACACCGAACATATACACCTTAATATGCGTATCAATATATTAAAATAAAATATTCAAATTATATGGACACACCCAACACAACAAAAAGTTATTCAACCTAAAATGATTTATCTATTCAAACATTTAGAAAAATATAATATTTTTTCTTAAATATTTAGCTGTACAGCTAAACTGATTCTTATGATAGGCACAAATTTTATGACAAATTTAAATGTTATTTAAATGTTGCAGTTGAAAGGAAGTATTAATTTTAAGTCCCGTGATAAATTCATCAGTTTTTACACCGAATAAAACATAAAAAATAAGGTTCAAGAAACTTTTTTTTTCATTATAACTACGCGAATTTTCATACAAATGACTTGAAACTTTTTTTATTTTCAAGATTTTTTATAGTACTTTAAAAAGTGTATGATATACTTTTTTCAAAAAAACGCGCAAATATTTCAATTATTTGACGTTAAATACTTCGAATTTCAATCGTCAATAACTCGGAAAGTGACTTTCGAAATATGTGTCAATGACACTTTTTGCTTAGAATTCCTATATCGATTCCTGTTGACATTTTCAGCATATATTTTTCCACTCCCATCCCCTGCGCAAGATCTCATAATTTTTTTTAAAACTTCTTTATGTCAGGTTAAAACAATGCAGTCGAACAGTTTTATAAAGATTCATTGACTGGCTTTGAATTCCGTGGTATAAATCTTACGGCTCTCCACTATTATATTATAATAAAAAATTAAGGGGATTATATTACTACGACGAATTGTCAGAACTTTTCTCAGAATTTTCAATAATTTTTGTCAAGGTTTCGTACCTGAACGGTTACTGAGAGAACCCTATTACCCTATTACGATGCCCGCCTGTCAGCAGGCTGTATCTCATAAACCACAATAGTAAGAAAGCTGAAATTTTGATAGAGTGTGCATTAGGTACGATTGCTGCTATAACAAAAAATAATAAAATCCAGAATGCCAAATTCCAAAATGGACGCCAATATTGGAATATTGAGAATTCAGGTTCTGTCTTATTAACAATACGAAAATATACGAAGCCCTTCGTGAGCGAGTCCTAAAATTCTAAAAACAAGGCGCTTAATTTTTTCAGCAAAATAGAATTTTTTGTTTCAGGCAAGTATTTTTTGGTTTTTGCAAGGTTTTATTGGTCTTCATAAAATTCATTAGACTTTAAAATATGACATGTTTGTATTTCTTGAAGACTGTGCCTACAGTATGAAATATTATTAATTAAATGACATTTATATGTCAAGTATTAATATCTGTATAATATAAAGTAAAAAAATATAATTTCATTTTCATATTTTAATTTGAATATCGCTCTATATATAGAACATAATATATATTTATTGTCAAAAAGAACAACACACCAACTTTCTTTTTAGTTTATATTTTATTACTATAAAGATTCACTCAGGTGCGGAGTCAAAGAGGAGAAACATATTTAAATTAACGCTTTAAGATAATTTTTAACCTCCGAAATAGGAGAACGTGATTTATTTGGCCAGTGATCCGGGTTCTGTTACTCTGGCATTGCGGCTCCTAAACTAGATGTTGAACAGAAGGCCAACATTTTATGTCTGAAACGGTATGCCTAGGGTAACGGGTTCGATTCCCGCCCTCACAGCAAAAATTAATTTGATTAATAGTTGTGATGGGTTGGTGTAGTGCATGGTATATGCATGAAGGAGGTGTACTCAGCCTCTCTAAACAATTGCGGAGCTGATAAATAAAATTATCAGCGGAAAAGGTGGTAAAACACCTATATGGTATCACAATGGGCACTATAGCCAAAGTGTGTCCTTCGTGGATATTCAATACAACCTAACCTAAGCTAACCCATGTCTGAAACACTTTTTTGAATAGTTAAGACAGAAATTGAATGCAAAATCATTTTGTATAAAGTTTGATCTTTTTTTTGAAAAAAATTTAAGAAAAAAACAACTTTAAAATACAAAAAATAAACTCTATAAAAAATAGAAGCTTAAAGTTAGAAATTTGGTTTCGAAAAACCATAGATTCTAAATTCTTATCTGCCTAAAGTATGCGGTTTTCGAAAAAATGCTTGTAACAAAAAATTTCATCATTATAATAAGGAACAACTTTCTAATTGAAAATTTTCTACCTCTTACCAGAGTGAATTTTTTCATTCAACCTGAAAGTCCAGGTCGAATATAATCTTTGTGTAAGATATAATAAATTAGTATTTCATGAATATTTATTTCAATTAATAGTAATTAATAGTAACCGACTCATCCCAAAATTAGTTATTGAATAGTTATTTCAATAAGTATCTATTATCCGCCCCTTATATCTGCAATCTGTGATATAAAATAACAATTATTTATTGTATAACCAAATGATGTTAAGTTAGATAACTAACTGATATAATAATGAATAAATGAATATAATTAATATAATACAAAAGTACTATTTGTATAATTTTTATCAGAGTTTACAAAAATAATTCCCTATATATACTTTTAGTTTTTAAAGCTAAACGGTTATTTATGTAGTATAGAAGTGTGGTACTCGTTAAATACAGAAGATTTTAAAACCATATCTACCTTTTGAAATACCCTGATATTGGGCTGAGATTCAAATGACGTAAGGTAAAATGGTTTATTAAGTCAATAATGAAAAATTTTAGGACACATAGTAACCTCCCATCGCATTGACTATGAATATCATCCTTTAATTTATAATGAGAAAGTGGAGTCAATTTTTAAAATCGAACCAACTTTATCAAAAATATCTCATTAAGAACTTTTACTTTCGCAACAGAGGTACAAAAATACGGAAAATGTAGTATTCTATAAGTGAAAGGGAATTTTTTAAATCGGTTAAGAAGTGAACTAAAAAATGCCGGTTTTACTTTTTAGTGGGTTTGTACTTTTGGTGCGGAACACAATCTGTTTAGTAGTGAACTCAAAAATAACGGTTTGTATGTATTTTCATACAAACTTTCATCCCCTATTTCACCCCTTTAGGGTAAAAATTTCGAAAAATCCTTTCTTAAATGACACCTACAGTATAAAATTAATATATCCTGTCGAAATTTTAAACTTCGATCATTAGCGGTCTAGGCTGGGCGTTAATATACCACTCGGGACACTACCTTAGATTATTTCTGCCTCTGAAAGGTTTCTGATTTTAAACAATATATAAAGTGTGTTTCGTAATATTCACCAGTATACTGGCCAGTGCTGATGACATCATAAACCGACGCCTTACTGGTCGTTCCTAGTGAGTTTTACTAAACCGTTATATATTACAAAATTATTCCATCAGAGGTAAAACCTTTTTTTAAAACCATTCACAGGTTCCAGTTGGACAGTTTCCATTTAATATTATCGTATATAATGTGTAATATATGAAGTGGATTTTTTTTACTTACAATTAGTTCAGGTTACTCTGTTTTAATATTGATAAAAAAATTCAATCAATTACAGCAAATAAATAAATAAGTTTGTTAATATTTATATAAACAACATATTTTTATATTATTTGTCGTTTGATTTATTTACTAATAATATTTATTTTATATTATTATTATTATACTGTGAGTAAATATTTACTTTTTTTTTTTGTAAATTGTAAACATAAAATCAAGATTTATCTCAAGCCACAGTTGCACAAATTTGCAATTTTTTTACGTCTATATATTGGATTAAGAGCCAGGTCAAAAAAAAATTCGTTGAATTTACTAAAGCCGAAAGTTTGAGGATTGGTTATAGTAGTTGTGTACACACACACACATACTGCGGTCAGTCAAGCGAACGATAAAACAGGGGTCAGATAATGCTATCGAAACGGTGCAGTTTTACGTGGTACAAAAAAGAATTTATTAAAGTTGAAAATTGTTATACAGCAAAATACAAGCTGTAGAACAATTTTCAACTTTAATAAATTCATTTAAATACCACAGAAATCATAAATGAATCTTATCTATTTATTGTTCATAAATAAGGACTGACTGACCAGCCTTGTTCTAACGTTGAGCTGACTGAAAACTAAAAAACTAAAAAATTGCCGATGATCTTCAAAATCGGCTCAGCTTGGAAAAGGCTTTAAAGAAAATGATAATTTAAGTGTTCTTATATATGTTTCAAGTGCGAGTTAAGGGTTCCGTACCAGAAAAATATGTCGAGGGTTTTTTAAATTTTGTAAATTACACTTGTTTATAAGACAGTTATCATTTAAACATTTGAACAGTACTGTAATCAATTACTATGTTTTCTGAATATCTTTCTATTTATACCAGTTTGAAATTATTCGCCGTGAATATTTTT
This sequence comes from Chrysoperla carnea, assembly GCF_905475395.1. Classification (NCBI taxonomy): domain Eukaryota; kingdom Metazoa; phylum Arthropoda; class Insecta; order Neuroptera; family Chrysopidae; genus Chrysoperla; species Chrysoperla carnea. The sequence goes on along the minus strand of NC_058340.1, from coordinate 43,953,603 downwards.
ACTTAAAAATGTTGTTAGAAAAAGTTTTACATTCCTTTTGGATACGAGCTTTTTCCTTATAAGTCAAGGATTCGCACTGGCGTGAGTTTTATTAAAGGCGTTTCCATGGTAACGATACACTACTTTAATTATAGAATTGTATGAATGCATATATAATTGTATGGATTGCATTTATGACTTACATTAAAAATTTAATATTATTGTCTCACAAATTTAAATAAATAATTATGATAATTTACATTTAAAAAATAATATTTATGCAATTTGATTTATTATTTTCACAATTTTTAATGCATTAAGTTTAATTAATTAGTGTTTTTCAATAATTTTAATTTGGCATTTTCTATAACATTAACAAAAATAATTGCAAATTAGTCATAACAGCCTCCTTTATCGCCAAAATTTGTCAGTGGAAGCGCTGGCATCGATTTTATTGTCCCTACCATGACTACGCACACAACGAATTGTCATAGTTCCAAGCTACCGGTTTTAGCATGGCAAAATGATTTTCTTAATATAACAGTACACAATTTTACTTGTATATAGAAGTTATGTGAGTTTTCAAATAAGATTTTTTAATAAAATGTAAGTATTTTATTGCTTTTTAAAAAACGTATAATATAACTGGTTCAATATAATAATAATATTAAGACAACTGCTGCAACGAGATAAATAAATAACTATGTTTGAAAACAGAACAAAAATATTGAGAAAACTATGTGTAAATTATGTGATTCAAATTGAAAACAATTGGTATTGCATTTATTTTGATTGTGAATAAAATGTGGATATTTATCAATCAGCAAATATGGTTATGATTTAAAGAAGATGATTAGCCATCATCAACAAATAAAGAAGTCTTAAATGATATTATTACTAAGAATATTATAAATTGATCGATCCATTGTATTAAAAAAATGTTTATTTTATAAACACCAAAATATGTGTTCACGTAACGAAGTCATTTTAATCAAAAATTACTTATGAAACTAATTACTTGTCTTCAATTTACAAACTTTATTTGGAAAGTGGTGTGAGATATAATAAAATTCTGAAGAGAAAGCTTGAATAATAAAATTCGATAAAATTTGAATTAAAAAATACGATTTAAGACAAATATTATCCATTAAAAAAGTCCATTATTCAATAGGGGATAAGACCAAATTTGTTTTTATGGTCATACTTTTTTTTTATTCTAAAAACATTCCTTTAAACTCTTCAACTTTTTTTTAAATTCTGTTGAAGGAATTTTTTAATATCGTAAAACGTAGCTAGACGAACAGTGAGTTTTACAAGTTTTGACCCTCAAAATCGCAAACTTTGCAGCTGATTATCTCACTATCTAAACGAAAAAAAATTCTGCAACTTCGGGATCTCACATTATTCTGAGTCTGTGAAAATTAGGCCAAATCTATCGACAAGTGCTTTCATGCTGGAAATACCTAAATTGTATTATTCGCAATGAAATTTTAAGCTATAGAAATTGATAGAATAGATATAAAAGATTTTCTATTTCGGCCTCATAGTGTTTCAGGACATTACTGGTTTTAGTTTACTATGATTCGACGAAATTACATAGAAAAAGCAACTGGGGAATTATGAAAACTTGAAGAATTAGGAACTAGTGACAGAAACCTAACTAGATTATTTTTTGGTAAATGAGCGTTTTAAAATCTTGAGGAATAGTCTTTTAAATGAAATGGTCATCGAGAAAATAGTAAGCTTTATTCAAAGGTGGAAATACTTCAATGAGAAAGTTTACCACAACGAGGTTTGAGACGCCAAGTAATTGTAGACACTACCGATCGAGTGTTTAGTTGAAGTTTTGCAATTTTTTTTTTAATGTTTTATTTTTAAACCTAGAATAAGCTCATTGCAGTTAGTTTCTCACTTAACCTCCAAAGAAGCAAAATTTTAATGTAATAATTACTGCTATGAACAAAAATAAAAGTAAATTAAAGAATAGAATATGATATAATAAAACATTCTATTTAAAAATTGATAATACCATAATTAGCAACACAATAGCACACAACAATATTTTTTATGCATTTTTTTGTCAAAACCATTTTCTATTTAACGTTTTCATTGAAATAAATAATATTTTTTCGTCTTCGAGTAGAAAAAAATTAAGTCAAAAATGAATGCAATTATTTTAAATTATTGAAAAATGGTTTGAAAGTTTATTTTAACGTTACTCATACACTGTAAAACAATTACTCGATTGAAGTAAGTTAACGCGTTTACCTTTTAATGTTCGTATAACAAGTAAATATTTCTTTCTTAACTTAAATCGACAAACCCAATATTTAATTCAAGAAAGTAAGTATTTGGCTGCTTACACATTTTTTTGAAGAAAGGAAATTTTTACTTACTATCATTTTAAAAAATTTCTGCAAGTGCAAATAGTACTTTTTTTTTACAGCGCAGAGAAGTAATCTTTTTCAATTCATGTGTCATGTTTACCCTTGATTTGGAGGTTTTTAACTCCCCATTATCCGTTATCCGCGATGAGCATTTGTCCAAAACCTCATGATCATTTTCTGACTTACTCCCTTTCTACCTGTCAATGAAGTTTTCTCAGTTATTAAGAAATAAATTCAATATAAAATTTTTTTTATGATTTGTGTTTATAGAGTGTGTACTTTATCAATAATTACATAAAAGGTAATTTGGTTTCCAACAGCGTTAGATGATACGTTTATTGAATATTGAAATACCAAGAATAAGTATTTGTTTATAGCATATTATCAAACTGGTTATGAATAAAACAGAAAGCTTCGCTCACGACGTCCATAAATTTTTTTCCACTCAAAAGTTGGTGGTTTTCCGAGGCACAAATTTGTATTTGTTCAAATAAATTTTGGGTCACTAAAGACGTTTGAAAGGAAACGCATCGATGATTCTGGAAACTTTTGAGTTTCATATTTATGGGTAATAGTCCTTACTGATCATCCACATATCCAAAAACATATCCAAAAAAAATATTTAATTTAAAGTATGATCACTTTAGTCATGACGTCAGGTGTTTAAAATTCTAATTGTTGTCAATACATAGACTTCATTCTACAATTATAGATAAAAACCATTAATTATTATCAAATTAAAATGGAAATAGCCAGCCAGAATTCACTCTAACCTTAGATATCTGTGCTGTAAGGTTGTGTTATGTCATCAAAATTTAGATCTCATTTTCCATAGTTTCCCCGAATCGGGTAACAGTTTGTGCAAATTGCAAATATATTTGGCAATTTAAAAAAATTGGATAGATTAAATTGGGACATGGAAACGGGCTTTGGAATTCTGTTTTTGAATGTGTTTCCCAGAATGAGAGTCTTCTCATTTCACTAGATTATAATGAAAGTAATTATACATTTCCAAGTAAGTAGTAAATGTATAATTTTTTTATAAAGAATATTTTTTACATTTAAACTTTTGTTCTATCTCACTTTTTACGTTCTGAGCACGCTGTAGAAATTTCAGCTTGTTGTCAGGCAGACAGACGGTCTTAAGTGATTTTATGAACACCTATACTAAAATTTTGTTCGTATCATCAACATTTTTAAAAATTACTTTGGGACTAAACTTAGTATACCTTGATATATTTCATATATACATGGTATAAAAATTATATTTTCCGGCACTTAGGAAAATAGAGCCTATATAATAGAGTCTATTTCGGAGAAAATAGAGCCGGACACTTTGAAAACATATAAAAAATTTACACTAGGTATAATATCGACAATCGACGTTGTATATAAAAGATACACATATCGAATTAATGTTCACATATAAGTGTTATCTATTGTGATGTGAAATGTGAATTCAAAAAAAAAAAATTGTAAAAATATAAAATGATTTTTCAATATTGATGTGAGTTTTTCAACTGAATATCAATTTATATTTGTGATATTTCATTATAAAGATATAGTATACATGCCTATAATACACACTTGTACAGGTTGGTCCAAGCTATAACAGTAGCACTTCAGCAAATGATAGATAGCGTTAAAATAATGATAATTTCTCAATACAATTATTGCGGAATAAAAACTGACATTTCTGGAAGTAGCACACAATATGACCTATAGATCCTTCTTGATTTAAAATTTATGGTGATAATTACGAAACTCAGTGATGGAGACTTGCAAATGCTAAAACCGTGTTTCGAAAGAACCTCTTATGCCACTGACTTCATTGAAAAGGAAAGAATACTTAAAAATACGTTATTGTATGTGCAATATAGAGATAATACTATATAGAGCAACAAAGTCGCCGACCAAACGGTTGATCGCAATAAAGAGATCGTCTCTCTACTTTGCGTGGTTATACGTGCTATATAACCACAATAGTAAATACAAAACATCGTTTTGTTGTCTATGCGTTTGACTGTAGTGGCAATTTTTATTGACCGCGAGACAGAAAGGGCAGAACGTCTATCAGTTCAGTCTCTTTCTCTACGGTCAAGAATTCACGTATTGCGTTTTCTATGTCTATACAGCTCTATAATACCATATTATCTCTACGTTTTGCAACTAAATCAGTTGCATAAAAGATTTTTTGGAAACTGGGTTATGGGACACCCATATCTTCACTGCTGGTTTTCGAAATCTATAACCAATGCTTTAAATTATGAAATATTCTTAGTTCATAATGTGTTCCAAATTTTCTAAACAGTCGTTTTGGTAATACTCAAAAAATGCCATTTTTTACAAGATTTCAATACCATGTACCTACAAAAGGAAGCTTTCCTAGCTATAAGTGTACTGAAAAATTGACATTATTTTAACGTTATCTACCATTTGCTGAAGTCTTACTAATATAACTTGAACCACTCTGTAACATTATAGCCAGTCAAAGATATTGAAATGAAAGAAATATATAAAGAAATTTAACCTACTATTTACACGATTTTATCTCTATCGTGTTCACTGAATCTTCTATGATAGAAACTTATCTTGGCAAGGTAGGACAAGAGTTATAAGTAGCAAATGTGAAAATTGCGCTTTAGATGTATTCAGCAAGTATTCTACCAATCAAAACTATCAAAGTGGACACTGTGGTACCCAAACGAAACTAATGACAACAGATCTGAGAATGGTCATGTGCATTATATGATTATGGACAGGAAAAATGGAATATGTGGGGGAAAACTATTAAATTTTCAATGCTTGTTTATCATTTAATAAAAATGCATGAATATATTACTAGGAAAATCATTTTCCCATGAGGGCAACCGGTTGCATAATCCAAAATTCAGCCGTCTGGAAATTAACTTTTTCGAGACGTTGCTCTAGCTAGGTCTTGTTCTATATAGTTTTAATTCCTGCAGCAATAATAACTAATCCCTATATATTATAAATGTGAAAGTTTGTTTGTTTGTTTGTTACACTTTCACGCAAAAAACTACTGAATGGATTTGAATGAAACTTTCCAATAAAATAGGACATACATAAGAATAACACATGATATTCCACTTCACGCCATTTATGAATATTATTGTAAAGCATAAATTACAGATTTCTATAAAAAGAGTAAACGGGATACACTTAATGACCATCAGTCCAACAAAAAAAAAATTGAAAACTGTACTATATACTTTTACCTGTGTAAAACAATCCCTATCCCTATTTCGAGCGTTATGGAAACGGGATAAGTGATAGTGACGAAGGTGAAGACTATAACGCGGTGATCTTTACCTTTAAGCCCAGCGAAGCGGATGGGTATCATGCTTCTTTATTATAAATTATTTCATAATTAAAACTCTTTTTTCGTGAGGAAAAAATATTTGAAGTTAACAGAGGGTTTAAATATACGATATTATTATGATCACGTATACAGTTAAATAGTGTTATTAAGTAATATTATACAATTTATTATTACTTATATATATAATATCGCGTATTATGTATTATGTATATACACATAACTGAATATGTCAATTTATTTATAAATATTGTAAAAAATATATTAATCTTGTCACTATCACGATCAACATATCCATCCAGCATCCTTTAGAAGTTTAGTCCGTTCCATTCATTGGTTTTTTTTTTATTCGTTTATCTGCAAAAGGCGAACCTTTGTAAATAATAAAATATTAAGACTAGTTTTTTTTTTTCAAATTATAACTTAGGATTTTTACACTCGTAACAACATACTGGTGTCATATTATATAGTAAATATAATTGGTATCTGTCAATTCGGAATTATAGCATGATTTAAGGAGATATGCAAGGACTGAATAATACTAAGGATTTCAATAAAATTTTATAAATACATTTTTTGATTAACAAAGTTTCCAAAAGTCACAAAAATATCCTAGGTCACCGGACTTTTTATTATTATTATTCGTTCAGTTAGCAGAAAAAATGATGAATCGTATAGATTTCCCTTTAAATTGGATAAAAAATCAAAAAATCTAGAGAGTGTGATAAAAGACTGTCTAAAATATTTAGACAATCTTGTAGTTTATAAAAATACCATAAAAACATAAGGTTGCCGATGATATAAAAACAAAATTTTAATTTAATTATTTCATCGAAGGCCCATCATTTGATAAACAGAGACGACTAAAGTTAGAGTATTGATGATTGAAGAGCGATATCTATATTATCAAATTTATAAGCTTGCTCACAATATATTATATATTTTTGGAGTTGTGTGGTATTGCAAAGCCAAAATAGCTCATTACACTACTACAAAGCATGTGTTTGGTTTATATGTATGTACCGTGCAATAAACCAAAACTTCTTTACAATACCGTAGGTTTACAATCACCTTAGAGCAGGTAAAACCAAATGACTCGACTAATTTTATATCAAACTAGCAGATACCCGCCCGCTTTGCTGGGAAATTTCTCCTTTTTCAAACAAAAACAAAGATTATCACGTTATAGCCCTCACTTATCCTCCCTTTTGTACACAATTTTATGAATTTTAATTTTTCGGTGGGGAACTCTAACTATTTTGAAAATGAAGTTTTGGCCATGATACTCGTTGACATTGTAACTTTCTATAGGTTCAATCATTAAATTAACCTGATTTTAATTTTTTTTGGGGTACCCCTTAAAAAAATTGCAAAAAATCGAAAAATTTTTTAAATCTCCAATTGCGATAAAACTCAGTATGTAAGGTAATTTTGACCCAAAAAGTACAAAAATCGGGTGCATTTATTGACTGGTCAAATAGATACGAACTAAAATCCATCCAAATATTGCGATATCTCAGAAACTCTGCATCCAATCATTAAATTAACCTGATTTTTATACTTTTTATATCAAAATTACCCCGTCCACCGAGTTTCATCAAATTCCAAACACCTTTAAAAGAATTTCAAAAATTCGAAAAAAATTTTGTATCACCAATTTCCAAAAAACCTTGGTAACATTATAACATACGTTGATCTATATTTGTCTATAAAATTATTAACATGCAGTTCCCATATACAAAATTTGCATCCTCTTTTGAGCCCCTTAGGGGATTAATTACCAAAAATCCCATTTTAGTGCTTACTTACGTTAATTAAGCAACGTGTATACAAAATTTCAGGCTTCTAGACCTAGCTGTGCGTTGATCGATCAGTCAGCTTTCATTCTTATATATATAGATTATAAATATTAAGAAATTTATTTAAAAAAAAGTAAAGCTAACTAAATAATAATAATTGGACATTAATAAACAATTAATTAGCCCACACGAACCGATTTAGATAATCATTTAATTCATAATAATAATAGTATAGGTAATACTTACATACCTAATTTATTTAAACATAATTTTTTAATGTCCAAAAAGTGTTTTGTTTATAAGGAATATAAAAATATCTACAATTTTAATCTTAACATATTATTATAAAAAATATAATATACCTATTAAAATATTATTAAACTAGGAGGTATAACCGCTGGCGCTGTAATTCAATTTAAATTTTGTTATAAATAAATCAACCGATGAACAGTACAGATTACCTGTTACAAAATGGTAGCTGTAGGCGATATTGTTTAAATGTATTCCATCAAATTAAATTTTGCTTTATTATATCCTGTATATATGTAATATATATCAAGATAAACTAAGTTTAGTCCCAAGTTTGTAACGCTTTAAAATATTGATGATATGAACAAAACTTTGGTAAAGGTGTTCATAAAATCACCTTATTAGTATATTTCCAGTTGTCTGGTTGTCTGTTCGTCTGTGAACTATCAAAAGAAATATCAAGCTGAAATTTTCAAAGCATGCTCAGGACGTAAAAAGTAAGGCTAAGTACTTGAGCAACATAGGTCAATTGAGTCTTGGATTCTAATGACCATTCTTGTAAACCGTTAGAGATAGAACAAATGTAAAAAATGTTCCTTATCAAAAAATAAACAACTTTTGTTTGAAGCATTTTTTCGTGTCCATTTTCTCCAAAACTATAAAAGATAGGGAATTGAAAATTTGCAGGTAGCTTTAATACTAATGTTCTTGTGAAACATTCTCTAAAAACAAAGTAAATGTCATAATTGTTTTGGTTTTTCTAATCTTCTAATTTATAAAAATTAATGCAAGCACTGACATTTAACACTTTCTATACAGGGTATTTCAACAATTAATTCAGTCAATTTTTTGTTTTCACTTGTTTTAAACAATATAAGGTTTAAATAATTTATTTCATTATCACGGATGACAGATTTTCATAATTAGTCTAATATTCCTTCAACTGATTCGAACACAAAAATTAAATTCGATGTCATTTCATAATGAGCGTGCCCTTACGGACTAGTCTAAATAATAAAACCATCAACTACCGCACACGAATCTTAACATTGAAAACCAATTAACTATAATTCCCAATTAAATACAAAAATCGTGTATTATTAAAATATTAATGTATATTTTATTATTAATAAAATTTTTATTCATACAAGTATAATATTTTTAATCTGCCATACTTCTAATATTTGGGCAATAAGTATTTCTGTTCATTTTCTTAAACAAATCTTGTTTTTGGGCCTTAAATTCTTTGAATTAAAATTTATAAAATTGTATATAAATAAAAATTCATTTTAAAACATGTGGATTTCAAAAATCATATCCACACATGAATTTTTCCTTAAAAAAATTGTGTGTACTTTTTTATGACCCAAAAATTGGTTTTCGTTAATAATTCCATTTCTGTTTACCTGTACTATGCAGATCATTTTGTGTAAAATCCAAATGATCTAGGTCTTTCCGATTAGATTACAAATAGTATTTCTGGAAAAAGAAGATCTTAAAAGGAAATCGACAAACGAATTTAAAAGGCTACAAATATCATAAATCACCTTGTAATTTCCCAAGCTTAAAACTAAATATTTTCCATGTTCGTGATACTTTCATATTGGTAAAATTAAAATTAACCTTCTTAAAAGATTAAAATATAAAATCCAAAATCATGAAAATATTTTAACTACAAAGCTATAAAAACGTTATAAAATCAAATGAAAAATATTTTTCATAATTATATTTTCACATATACATACGTATAAGTAGTTAAAAAAAATTAGTCAAGATAACTTGTTTGATTTAGATTTAGGAAACAACAATTTATAAGTTCGTGTCTACGTATTACTATACATTAAAATCCTAAATGTCAAATGCCACTACAACCCACATATCCAGGGTACATAATATTATGATTACCAACTATTACCGTAAATGTATAATACAAACTACCCACTTACAAAATGATTTTATAGTTGGTTTAAAAATACCAGTAAAATATTTCGAATCTAAAAGGTTATACACTATAATCTTATTCAATTTTTGTATTCGTAGAGAGCACACGGTATGATCGTTCAACTGAGTCGATCATAGCGCTCGATGCGGACAAAATTTCGTTAAATCATGCTCACGTTGAGAATTAAAATAAATTTTATATTTATATTTTGTTTATAATAAATTCCATTTTATATCTGACAGATTGATTAAAGAAAATAAATATTTAATAAATTTAACATAAACAGTAAGTTGTTGACAGATAAGATCTGTCAATTTGATAGTTCACATAATATTCCTTTTCGTTATTGTGTTTACTCTACTTAATTTTTTCAGCTGATTCAAGGAAAAAAATTTAATTCAACTTATATATTGTATCTTTTATCCAATACATATTAACTGATGTTCTAAGAGCATGATTTACGAGTAATGTTGCCGTCAGATGCCGTTTTCATCGCGCTCTCTACAAATTGGCCAATAGACTTTTGAAAATGTATACAAGATATGAACGTTTTGAATTCCTAATTAAACAAGGAGGAATACCTATTAGTTACGTCAAACGTGAGTAACGCCATAGAGATTACATATAAAACTTTGTTTTGCTAAAAGTAGATGGTCAGCCTCAACGCAATCTTTGAATTATAAGCATTCACTTCTTCGTTTTTTAATCAATTTTAATAGGGCTTTTCATTTACAAAATGATTATTTTTTGTTTCGGACTGTTTTCAATCAAGTAGAGGCATATCTTGTATCTTCTATCCTTGTCAAAAAGCGCTGCTTGAAAAAGATAAAATATATTTAACTTTCTTAGGTTGAATAGTTTTTTGACAACTGTCCGAAACAAAAGCAAATCGATGAAAAGGGTAATATGGCCAATTCAACATAAGGATTATCCCCTATTCGATATGAAGAAAATAATTCAATTTAGCAAAGTTTGTCGGAATTTCTAAATAAACTATATAAGTAACCAGACACCGTTAGTACCAATACATTTTGATTTATAATAATTTATTATTAAAATCTATATTGAACCGCAAGTAATGAAAATATAATACAATCTGTATAAATCCAACGCCTGTTTCCTCAATTCTAAAATGTAATATCACGTTCAAAACAAGTGTAACATTTTTCAGATATTTACAGTACATTCAAACCGAATATCATCGGGTTTAGACTTGTTTAATATATACTGAAATAATTTCATCAATTTTTTTTTAAAGATAAATTTGTGATACCGTTATGGAGCCTTTAAATATTATGATGACATTAATCGTACCAAACCGGGCCCCCAGAAATAATTACACCTGGACTTTTTTTCTTCCATTTGTCTTCAAGGAAATACTCAAAATTCAACTGAGTAGGTCTAATGATTATTAATTGCACAGTTAAGATTATTATTAAGACGGTTCCATATACATTTTTCAGTAGCGTGGAATAATTATTTGATTGGCCTGAAACCTTATAATTCTTTTAAAACTCCTCTTAAATATTAATTCGTGGAAAAAAATATTTATAAAGAAAAGCAGTTTTCCAGATAAGAATGCTTAAAGTTACAATTGAATTTCAAGCACTGCGATTTTATCCTTTATTGATTTGAAATTTAAATATGTTACAGGTACTCATATTCTACCTGCCCTGGTTTGAAATTTTCACAATTTTCATTGTTCACATTCAGGTACTTTTCCGTATTCCACTATACCTGGATATAAACAATGAAAATTGGGAAAATTAACAAAATTTTCGAAAAATAAAAGTAGCCAGGGCAGGTACAATATGAGTACCTATAACAAATACAAATCGATAGAGTAAAAAGGTATAATCGCAGTGCTTGAAATTAAAATGTAACTTTAACCATTCTCATTTGGAAAACCGTTTTTCTTTATCAATAATTTTTCCCACCAATGAATATTTAAGAGGAGTCTTAAAAAATTATAAAGTTTCAGGCCAATCAAATAATGATTTCACGCCATTGAAAAATGTGTATAGAACCGTGTTAAAATGTCAATGTTTATAAAAATACCATACCGCTTTCAGTAGATATGTTTAAAACCCTGGAATGTGGGAAAAAACACCTGGTCGGCAGGTATGCGATCTATTATCTACATGGAATGGAAATGCATGTGAAAAATATAATTTTAATACAAATTGATTTGCATAATAATTGCATATAGGAAATAAAATTACACTCACCTACGCCTTTCTGTTTGTTACATAGTTAAATTTATGCAAATTATTCAAACTACTAAATTTTAATGAGCATATATAGGTACATGTACAGCTTGGTACTTGAAATAAACAAAAAAGATGGAGCTGCATAAACTAAGCAAATACCCTCTAAATAATATATTTTATTTTTTTTATAAATTGTAAACATTAACGCTAACAGAAATGTCTCGTGGAAAAAATCAGATGTAAAAATATAATTATTATTATTATTGTAAAAATGAGTATGATATAAGTCATAATTTTAGCCTGTGTAAAGAAAATGAATTTTCCCGATCATAGCATAGATTTTGTTAAATTTTAATGAAATTTAATGAAAATACATCATTTTTTAAACTGTTTCATTTGTTCATTTTTAGTTACAGATTTCGCCTTTGCATGCCTTGTAATTCCCGACTATAAACTTATAGAGAAAATTGCAGGACATGTGTAAATTGGATGACAACCCAAAATTATGACGTAAAATGCTACAAATGTGGTGGAAGTGTTGCAAAACTAAATTAAGATTTTACATTATTAATAATGTATTACGACTCTAGACCAGAAAGCAATATAAAGGCCGAGACTTTATGTCACACACACACCAGAGCATCCGATTTTTTGGCCATGGATTGTATACTTTTTTTTTGGCCTCCTAGCGTATATGGCATTCCCGGTCGCATTTAAACGCGGAACGACTTTTATGACTTGCAAGAATATTGCTATGATACCAAGCCGCCAAAATTTCCAGGCCTCCGGAAAGTCCAGAAAGAGTGATATAAATCCCCGGCCATATTTAAAAGTATTTTTATTTAATTTAATTTTTTTTTTGTAAAATCAAAGTAAAATTGTGTTTTTTCTTTCTAAGATTTAAATAATGTTATGATTCTATTTTTATATACAGATTGACAAAGAATCACCATCTATCTCCAAGCGAAATGTTTTCATCAACAAATAGATTATGTTATGAAATATAATAAATTTTTTGGCATCATATAAACATGAAACATTAATTTGTTAATTTTAGAAAATATTTAAGAGAGACAATTTTTGTTTTCAGTGATTTAATAAAATATATGACCTCAATCACATTTCCACATGAGAATGACTATACACTCAAAAATTTTAAAGGAAGTAGTAGAAAAACATATGATTTTGTCTTGTGGAAAATAATTATAAATTTTTTTAGTGTTTACGTCATTATAATTTTTATTTTATTATAAGTATATAAAGTTACTTTAAATTTTTTAGAATTTAGAATTTTTTTAAAAGTTACCGTAAAATTCTGTCTATTCTACTACTTTACTCTATTGGCATTTTCGGGGTATAAAATCCACAACATCGATTCAGTTATCATTAAAAACAGCATTTGGTACGTCTTGCTTCTTCTGAGAGCGATTACATCAATTAACACGGAATACGCGCTATTAAAGCAACCGAATTTCTGTCTAACAAATTAAAATTGCATTCTTCTAGTTATAACATTATATTTAAATAGTTATAAAATTATATTTAATAATTAGTATTTGCATTTTTTTTAATCATTATTATTTAACAATGGCAAAACTGTCTAGCGATTATAATTTATAGTTGCTAAAAAGGTATGGTTTAAAAAATGTCTTAAAATAATTTTGAGATCACCGATTATGGCAGCTTTTTTTGGAAATGCGCACGTCATCTCAGACGTACTTCATACCAACCTTGTTTCAATAAGAAAAATAATCAAAATCCAACCGCCTTTAAATCAACTTTTTCGTTACGTTGCTCTCTTATACCCATTGACTTTATGGTTTTATATAGATTAAGCATGTCCTATCTTTTCCTACAGTGAGAAACGTGCCAACATCTGAGGTAATTGCTTAGGGTGAAAGAATATAGGGACATTTATCAAAAACACATAAATTGATTGAATGTCAAATTTTCATATTACAAATATGTTTTACAAAAAACATCGTGATTTCACTGAACTTTTTTACTTTTTGATTTAAAAAATACTTATCACTTTACATTTTTTCTTACGAATCTACAATGATTGAACCTAAGCAATTACCTCAGATGTTGGCACGCTTAAAATCCGTTGACACTCAGTCTATATAACTCTAACGTCAATGCTTATACCATAGAGAAAAATCAAAAAATCATTTTGATTCAAATCATCATAATATTTTGTTCAACCATTTTGTTTATTTGAATCAAAATCCATATTAGTCAGATTAAAAAAAATAAAAATAAAACTCGTAAATAATATTTTTTAAATTAAATTTAGTATATTGTGTAACGAGTGCGAAAAATACACATGAAAGTGGAGTTAGAAGTACAAACGAAGTGAATGTTTTTACTACTCTAACAATCCGCATAACGAATAACCGAATTTTACTACGAATACGCGATCAGTTCCCTCTTCCGTGCAATAACAAATAGCCACTCTTGTCTATTTGTCTATAGTCGGATAAAGGAATACATAAAATAGCCATTCTTAGGAGTCCTAAATGACATATTTACGATTTTGATGATTTTTTTTCAAAATGATTCTTTGTGTACATTATTTAAAATCAGAAACATTTCAGATGGGGAAAATAATCTGGAGGGGGGATAGGCAATGTCGCGACTGATATATATCTGGAGAGGGAATGGGCAATGCCGCGACTGATATATCGACGCCCAGCCTGAATCGCTAATGATAAAAGTTTGGAAATTCGAGAAGATATTGGTTTTATACTGTAGGTGACATATAAGAAAATATTTTTTGAAATTCATCCCCTTAAAGGGTGGGGGATGAAAGTTTGTATGAAAATATATATAAACCGTCATTTTTGAGTTCACTACCTACTTAACCGATTTTAAAACTTCTTTCACCTCCTAGAATGCTACATTATCACCAATTAATATGGGTTGAATTTTATTTTCAAAAAAGTTAGGATTCTACAGCATAACTTCCCTTTTGTTCACTATTTAATGGATTGTAACTTTTAGTGCGAATCCCTAATAATTTTGAAAAGAAAATACGGCCATTTCACTTGCTGATAATGTAGCATTCTATACGTGAAAAACTATTAAAATCGGTTAAGTAATGAACTCAAGAATTACGGTTTATATATATTTAAAAACAAACGCCCCACCCCTTATTTCACCCTTTAGGGGATGAATTTCAAAAAATCCTTTCTTATGTGATACCTACAGTATAAAATCAATATCTTCTCGAAATTTCAAACTTTTATCATTAGCGATTCAGGCTGGGCGTCGATATATCTATCAGTCGCGACATTGCCTATTCCCCCTCCAGATTATTTCCCCCATCTGAAATGTTTCTATTTTAAATAATGTACAAAAAGAATTATTTTGAAAAAAAATCATCAAAATCGGAGCTGTCATTGAGGACTTCTGGCTAAAAACATTCATTAATGCGACTAATATGTGCCAAATTTAGTTGTCACGCGGAAAATAGTGCGGTAAGAGAGTACTTATTCTTCATGAATAAAGAAAAATAGTTTTGATGACTTGAAACTGGTTGTAAAATAAAGTCGTAGTAAGTACAGTGTACGTACCAATAACCAATCAAAAATTAGTTTAGTTTATAGATATGTATACCTATACATATAAAATATAAAATTCATTGTTGTATATGGTAACTTGTTTAATTGTTTTGTGACTAATATGTAACTTAACTTTACCAAATTCAAAATATAATTTTGTTATGTTATTCAATAATAACTAATATCATGTTTTTAATTATTAAGTATTGTACACAATATACATAATATTCATTACATTATTTTCATCCATATTGTTGAATGTTTGTTTACACAAAATTATTTTAAAGATTTTTATTGTTTTACGTTCAAAATTGTTATTAAGGAAGTTTTGGCACATAGTACAATGAAAGCAATCGTAGCGCGTAGCCAATCTCTAAATCTAGCAAAGTACTACCATCGGTAAAAATAAAAAAAGGCTGCAGTCAGCGGTATTATCCCTAATTTCACTTTTACACTAACCTACACTTTGTCTGCCGATTTTTAAAAGTTAAAGCAATAGTGCGATATTTAGCGTCGTTCTTTAAACCGGCTGGCTTTATTAATCGATTTCCTGGGGAAATTTCTAATCTTTTTCCTCCAAAGTGCCCGGAGCTGAGATATGGAGGGGGGGGGGTCTGGCGATTTTAAAAAGACTATTTGCAGTTTAATGAAAGTTTATATGAAATTTCACCCTACTTTTCCACCCCCTAACCCTTCAACTCGAAGTACTTGATGGTTGGTTTACTTTGAGTTCAAAGGTTAGGAAGTTGTAAAATTAGGTTGAAATTCCATTCAAAAGTAAATTCCTTTCTCCAAATCCTTTAGCCCGCTTCGGCCGGCAAAACAATTTTTCTATGTAAATTTGATACAAGCATTTATTGATTGGAGCCATATTATATTATATGACTCCAGTCAATTTAGGGACAAAAGTTATAAATGTAAAAAATATTAGAAATTACCCCAGATTACCAAGATTTACCAAAATAGTAAGGTTTAAACAGCCATGCTAAATATATGCAGCATTGCTCTGAATATAAATTGTCCAAAGACTTATTAAAATTTAAAAAAAAATTATTGGCAGCGGTGGGATTCGAACCCACGCCTCCGAGGAGACTGGTGCCTTAAACCAGCGCCTTAGACCGCTCGGCCACGCTACCGCTGTTATCATCATTCTTACATTTTAAAACAATGGCTTTGAATCAAAAATTAAGCACACATTTTTGTAAACCATTTTCAACAATTATTTAGGAAAAAAATTTAAAAACAACAAAATTAAACATTTACTTTTCTTGACGATAACTTTATAGAATTATATTATTATTATATATTATATAATATTTACTACAAATGCGAACAAACTAAAATGTGAAGTTTTACAATTAGCTTTTCTAAAATCAGGACTATGAAAAACATCTATAAATATTTTTTCCTATACTGTTACCAAAAAAGTTTTTTTACAAACTCGAAAGACTCAAGCAACAACTTCCTTTGGAATTGTTTCATCAACAATCGCGAACATTATTACATTATTTCATGCACGATATAAAAGTAATTTAAAATCTTATCGTCGTATTTCACGTCACATTTTTACAAGATGTTCAAATTCGTAATTAACGTGATTAAATCCTAAAAATTTTATTCAATTTTCGAAAAATCAAGTTCCTTTTTAGGCGTAAATAATTTTTATTGAAAATCATTAATTTTTTTTCTTGATTTTATTTTTATAAAGATATTGAAACTTGTTGAAAAATTAACGATACAATATTGGCATCATGCTAATATTCTATGTGAATTTACGATAATATATTAATTATATGTATTGATTCATTAATTGATTTAATCTCTTGATCGAAAGCCCTTATAGGATAACAAAATAGACAATTTTTGCAAAGAGTGGAAGTAAAATATACTTCATCGGCAATTAGGATTTTGAAAAAAAAAATTTTTGTCAAAATTTTTGTTTCCATTTTTGACAAAAATGGAAAGATCATAAAAAGTTATATAGCAAAACTGTTTTTATTCTTTTCATGATAATTTTAAAGCTACAGGCACTTTTTAAAAGAACTTCTCAAAAGAAAAACAGAAACGCCCATCAAAAAAATGTTCGTGATACTGTAACGTCATAATGTTAATTAATAATTGTATACAATGTATACTATTCAATTAACATTATTACGTCACAACGATGTTTAACGAACATTTTTTTTAAATGAAAAATCTTCATGTTTAACTTTTATTTCTATAACGATACCTTATTGGATGTAGAAATGAATATATCGATCAAGTTGTGGATTTTTTCTTACCTGAAACAAAAAATAAATTATTTATCCTTAAATTCATTTATCAAAACTTCTTGATTGATAATTTTAGTAAATTATAGTAATCTGACGTTTATACATTATTTTTTCTAATTGCAGAGAAGAGTGAAGGAAAAGGCGAATAATAAAGATCTTAAAAGTTTTGTGAGAAATATTTTAGTCAGACATTACACTTCGGACATACATGACAATTATCAATAAAGATATACATGATATGTAATCTCATCAATTGTTCTTTATTTGTAAATTCGATACCAATTACCTAACTGGTTTTTTGTGAAATTACTTGCCTTAAGTTATGTCATGTAAAACATGCAAATAAATAAATCCATTAATTTTACAAGCAAAAATAAAAAACTTTCAAAAACTAGAAAGACTATAACGCCTGCATTATAAAACTGAAGGTTTTATTTTTGTGTACGCAAATTAAAAAATTTATTTGTATTTGTAAGATTATAAAAGAACGAAAACTTATTTTACGTATTCAAATAATTTTGTAATTAGCCAATTTTCACAAATCCTTTTGTCTATCAGCATAGGATAAGTAAAATTCTATAGATAAGGATCTTTACAAAATAAAAAAAGGGACAAAAAAGAGAAGTTGATTTTGCAAAATCTTTAGAAGTACGAAAAATATGAACGTTAAAAATATGAAATTATCAATAAAAGAGGGTACAGAAAAAACAAATTAAAATTAAAATCGACCAAGAAATATATTAGTATAAGCATTTTTAAACTACTGATTAGACCGAGAGATCCGATCAATTTCGAGTACTATTTGTGCCAAGGAAAACAGTATAGAAAGATAGTATTTAACCTATATAAATCAACATTAAAAAATGATAATGCCAGCCACATTGCCTGAAATTCCGATCGTACCTCAGGCACTAGAGGATCGTACCGATGTCATTGGCACACTTTCAGAAGACCTACTAAACTTTAGTAGTAAAAATAAGACTTTTTTTCGTATATTACTGAGAGAAGTAATTCCGAAGTTAATCCCAAATCTTTATTTATTTAAAGTTTTGCTTTTTCTTTCAATATCCTATTCTTAAAGGTATTTTTTCATGTAATACTTGTTAATATTCTCAAAATAGATCTTATACAGTTAAAATTCTACTTGACAAATTACAAACACCTTTGTATATATCTTCTAGTAGGAAATTTATGTCGGTTGCAGATAATTACCCTAAAATTATTTTAGTTTCCATTTTTTTGTATCTCAGACCAATTTATTAAAAAATTTCAGTAGTTTAAAGTCAGTAGGCTTTAAGTTATATCCGGTGAGTATTCAAACTTTAAAAAGGATACGAATAAAGATATTGAAATAGTATGTCGGATGGTAAAACACATAAAAAGTATTGTAGTAAGCAAATCGATTGTTAAATTTTGTTAATTGTTGCTATAAAAGAATGCATTGCACTGCCATCTGTATCAACGAAATAAACTTTTATATTTTAATTCAAGTGTTCACCACAAAAACAGAATAAATTGGTTTGGTACCACGATAAAAGTATTACATGAGTATTTCAAAATAAAACTGTATTACCCACAACAATAATAAAAGTCACAAGTTGAGTTTGATATGAAATTGAATATGGCGTCAACGGCAGACACATCATTGAAATCTGTGACAAGACCTTTTCCTCGTTCTGAACGACGTTTGCAAAAAAAATTACGTAGCACCGGACAGGAATATGTATCAAGAACAGGAAAAATTGTTCCAGCGAAAAAAGTACCAGGTATGTTTCAACATACTATATTTATTAATAAAAATCATTTTTGAAAAATGCAAAGCCCATTTCTTCATATAATAATTGACAGTTCCGTTAATGGTATTTTATGCCAGATTGCTAAGTGATGTATAATGACGTAGTCATAACAAGGCCAAATAAATATTTATTGATTTTTTGTTTTCGAAATATTTATTTGCTATTTCACTAAATTTTAGGTTAGGTTTTCATGTTTTTGTTTTTGTAAGAAAAAAATTTTCATATTATGTCATTTCATTTTCATTTGACTTTTGACAGTTGTACGAACTGATTTTTTTTAGAGGCCAAATTTTTGAAAGTAAGGCAAATTTTACATTGACCTAGAAATAATTTTTTGAAAAAAAAGTTTGTTTTTTTTTTCACGTACGTGTTATTTATTTTTTTAGGTCAATTTCGTAAGAATTTTTATTTGTGCTCATTTTATTAAAAAATAATTTTTGTAAATATATCAATAAATTTACACACACACGCATCGATGTATTCTTATCAATCATTATCGTGCATTATTTGTTTAGGGTCTTTGATTTTAATTTTAATTTTTTTTTATAAAAAATATATAATTTTTGTATCAATTTAAAATACACAATTCAAACAAGACAGTGTTCAGGGTCACTATTTAATGTTATATCGTGATTATATGTGAATAAAAAAATTGTTGCTTAAAAAAAAGATTGTCTATTATGAAATAACTAGTTAATTTGTTGGCCAATATTTAAAAAAAATTTATTTGGTTGTAATTAGAGAAGACGTAAAAAACCCACAAAAATTATTTTTATTCTCAAAATATGTATTTAGTGTTTTCCAAAATCGATTTTTTTGTTATTGTTGTTACATAACATAACAAAAGTCATTTAAGAATTAATTTTTACGTTATACTTCATTAAAATAATGCTTAATTAAGTGATAATTTGATCAGATAAACATATTCTGAGCCAAGGTTTTTCTCTCTTAAAAGCTCATACACTAAAAGCATAAAAAACTATTGAAGTGTGTTATGCAACGCTTAATATAAACGCCAAGATACTTTCTACATTCTTGTTATTTGTATTTTACGAAATCAAATCGCAATATCTAATTGACATCGAAATTACACTCTCAAATTTTTACGAATTTGCCGAATTGTTTAGCCGAGTAACCATACGAGGATTTTTTCTTGAGTGATTTTTTCACTTTTATATAGATATTACATTTATTATATAGTTATTACACAAGAGATTACATTTTTTGCTTTTTTTAAAATGACGAATTTTGTCAAGAAAGCTTCGTAAACTTGTAGGCTATTTCGATAATAGGGTTATGCTTCGAAATTTTTTTTATTTAGTTTATTACACTTAAAATCGTAATGATTTTAGTGGGGCTTTAAACATTACAAGCAATGAGGTAATTAAACCTGCGCTTTCTCTGAGAAAGAATCCAATTGTCAATATAGGCAATATGTACCTATTATTACATCGGTGTAATCTTTGTTCACGTGTCTATGTTTACGCCAAGATTTTGAGCAGAAGATACCTTTTGCCTCGTTTTAATTGTGGCACAATTTCACAACAGAGTCTTTTCTCTGGAGAAAAGTTATTTTGTCGAAGATCCCTAGGGAGTAGTCTAGGATAGCCAGTCGAATTTCTAACAGATCCAAAAGGGTAGTTAATTGGCTTTTTTTTTTGTCAAACGCATTAATAAGGGAGTAAATAATGTGTCATCACTGATTAATATAACTAATTGTATCGTTATCTAATAACCACGATTACTATGAACGTTTTCAAACAAAAACCTCAGTGATAAAAACGTCAATATTTCCTATCATAGATTTTAAAAGTGAAGAAATTGATAAAAATATAGAGCAAAATAAAAAATTAATTATTTTGTAAACTGCATTATTAAAAATATGGGGAAATAATAGTAACACTAAACGCTATACGCTTTTTAATTTTATGTTAAAATATTTTTAACCAACGGAAACCACATATCTTGATAAAATATCAAACCACAGAAAAAAAATGTTAATTTAATATTTGTGTATTTATTTAAAAAATTTTATGGGCATTGTCATTTTTAAATTCAAAAATATAAATTTCATTTTTAAGGGTCTAAGATTATACACAGTAAATTGTTTAATGCGTTTCATTAAAACTCAGATTTTTACGTATTTTATTATATACAGAACAGAATGGCCTCAAATCGGGAATATCTGGTATTGTCAAATATAACCCGGTTAGACATTATCAAGAAAATCTTATGAAGCAATCCATTTGTTTGTATTCATTGAATTAATCATTGTTTTAACATAGATTTTTTTGTCGAAAATATCATATATGTAATAATCCCATATGGACGTTCTCTCTCATCTCCGAGGCATATTTTCTATGCTGCGCATGCCTAGGAAATTATTTTGCGTCTACAGGGCAAGATATATTATCTGTTTCACTTTGTCGGAATAACTTCGAGCTGATGGAGTGATGGCTCTGGGATGTTACTAATTGTATCCCACACCTTGCCATAAACAGGCGCTTAAAACGCAATAACTTAACAAGTATTAGAAAACTTTTCTGGTTGTTTTATTAATAATTAAAAGTGATTCATTAATTTATCTAGATCAGTGGATCATCATAATGCGACTGATTTTAATTACAAATAAATAATATTACGAGGAGACAAAGAAAAACCCTTTTCCAAATTTTAATTGCCATAATTTGTTATATTTTAAAAATTAATATTTTTTTTTAATAAATCAGGAATAGGATTCATGCAACCCTTTTTTAAAATCACCAAAGCATTTCTTCACAAATCTGCCTAAATGTCAGAGCGCGAAATAACTAAAAAAATGAGGAGAGAAAGCGGTAAATGTCAATTATATATATTGCAGGCTTGTAAAAGGAGCATCTGAACAATAATACTTTTAATACATAAAAGGCATAGAACCAATCCAAGACCTTTAAATTTCGGAGTTTGTTCTCTCATATAAAAAAGTGTTTGTTTTTTTCGTATTTAAAAACTAAGAATTGTATGATTCATATCTTATATTACGAAAAAAAATTTTGAAATCGAATAACCTTAAGTTAAAAAATAGATTATATAATTTTCTAAAATGTTAAATTCGAATAATATTATTGAAAATATTGATCAAAATTGAAGGTATATTTTATTATTCAAAATAGATCCCTTCTCTCCACTTCACGACAATAATCTAAGGGATATACTCATTTCCTTTGGGAATTCCATGTGTTTACAATTCATATCTTTGATCAACACATATGGATGACCTATATTTTTTTTCAAGTCTCGATTTTTTTTAAATATTATAGATAGTATAGCAGCTTTAGTGACAAATAGTTCATAAAAGACTAGTGACAAATAGTTCATAAAAGGTATTTCCTTGAAAATAGTTTTCCTAAATAAAACTTGGTCCTGATTTTCGCCCGGCAAACTGTTAATACTTATTGGTAGTTACGTGATATTTTTAGAAGTGCCATTTGATTTCTCTTACCTAAT
The DNA here is from genome assembly GCF_905475395.1 of Chrysoperla carnea. Classification (NCBI taxonomy): domain Eukaryota; kingdom Metazoa; phylum Arthropoda; class Insecta; order Neuroptera; family Chrysopidae; genus Chrysoperla; species Chrysoperla carnea. Next base: position 43,930,579 of record NC_058340.1, on the reverse strand, counting down.
GAAATGTAAATATTTTACTTAAAAATGGATGCTAATCTTCTAAGGGATGGTGTTTAATTATTCACTCTACAATTACGCAACATGGGTTTTTATTTAATAAGAAACGACTGCTATAAAATGAGTTTGTCGCTGAATTCAAATTTAGTAGAAAAATGTTAACATTCAATAAAAAATTTTCCCACGAAAACTCTTTTTTTTATTTGCTTTAATAGTTGATAATTAAATCCAAAGCGGCTGGTCTAATAAATATGTTGCGTAAAATGTGAATATCCATGAAAAAATATTTCATAATGGCGCGCGGTTAGGTAAATGAGAATAATAAATAAATTAGATTAAATTAAAAATAACGAAAGTTTTACGCAGAAATCGATTATATTTTGTTATATTTATTATAAAAAGTTTTCAACAACATAACGCGTAAAATACCAAGTCAAGATAAGAATCTCAAATAACCATATAAATATAATGAACCCTGTTAATTAAAACCTAACCCCTTCAAAATGTTTGTGTATTTTAAAAACAAACTTTGTAAGTTTTGAATTACGTATATAACATAAAAAAAATTTTAAGTAGACGTTATAATTTTGTTTTTTGAAATGTTTGTGTATACAGAAGAGTGCATAAGTAGATATAGAGTTTAAAAAATTAAAATTTTTTGGTATTAATTAGAACAGGTCTTGGTAACGATTAATAACGATTTGTGAACTGATTATAGCGATTGTTTTTCATGATGATCGAACTCATGCTTTAATATTTATAACTAGATGCCCTAGGGCGCCCATCGAAAAATCTTTTTATATAAATGAAATTAGTATAATTATATTTCGATATATATAATTGTAAAAGCATCATAGAATCAATTTCGGTAATTATACATATTACTCATTTTCTTACCAAGTTTTCAGAAATAATTTATATTTCTAGTATTGGGAAGTAAGGGGGGGAGGATTAAACTGACGATGCCCTCACATATGCCCTATTAAGGCAGGGCGTTAAAAAATTAGTTTATAAATTTGTATTCTAATTTAATTATTTTTGTGGGAATTAATGATAAATAACTAGTTTAATTAAGAGCATAAGAATAAAGCATTGGTTGTAACACTGTTTATCGACTTATGTACCCCCTTTTACTGGTTTTTGTGTACCCTATTTTATAGAAGTACGGCTTCGCTTATTTTTTGGTGTTAGAAACCATACTTACTCTTTTACAAAGAGTCGAGAATTTTTCATAAGTGGAAAGTAAGTGAGCCTCTCGGTTAATAGATATTTTTAAGAACCATTATAGAGGTTTTTCGGACAGTTTTTATAGTAAAATACTGTTTGAAAGTAGTTTTTTGCGTGAATCTTAATGAATATTGTTTTAAATGGCTGTATAATGTAATTTATAATTTTGTTTTTTTAAAATTCGAGCTATTCCATTTTATTTAAACAACTTATTATCAATGAAATAAAAACTGATTAAAAATAAACTAAAAATTGAGAAATTAATAAATTATGATTTTATCATAACTCCTTTTTCCGTTTCGATATTTATTTAAACTATAAGTTCCTGATTGTAAATATAACAAAAAATAAATAACTTTTCTAAAGTAATCGACACTTGAAGCATTCCACACTATTTGATAAATTGCAAATTGACACTTGCAAAAACTCACGTATGTATAGTATGTACGGAAAATAGGCTAGGAAACAGATTATCTTGAATAAAGTGTTCTGTGATTCATTATTTCAGAATTTATTTTATCTAAGCACCATTTGCTTTTATAATTTTTTGAAAAATTAGATCTTTTGAAAATGAAATAAACACACTATATTCAAATTAAAACCTACAATCATATACACGGCTACATCATCATGTACTTGAAATAAAATTAGTAGCTAAGTAATAAAAAGAAAGAAACAACTTATGTATTTCAAAAGTTTTATTACAAAAACACGCCAAATAATCATGAATATTATAGCATATAGATGCAACGTCATTACATCAATTTACAAAGAAAAAGAAAAAAAAAGAGATTAAAATTAGTAACGGTTTTAAAATGTTTTGGTTGTTCGTATTTTTTTTTCTCAGTAAAACATTTTGACTTTCAAATATTTCAATTTCCTGTTATTGAAAAAATGTGTAATAATTACACATATGATTTTTATAATTATTTTTACAAGATTATTATTACTTGCTCGTTATATTCTAGTAATTAAAAGCAATTATGTATAATGTAACTTTACTTTTTTCCCATTTTTTTGAAATAATGCAACTTTATTAAAAAGCTAAACAGTTGAACTATTTACAATTTAAATTAAATACTTCTAGTTGTATTAAGTAGGTGGTATCAGGCTGAATGATATTACTATTCCAAGAATTAATTCATTTGATAGAGATAGAATTAATTCATTTGCTTGAACTACTGCAAAACCCACTTTTTGACAGAATTTAATGAATATTTTTTTCACAGACTAAAAATAGGGCTTACTTTTAAATCCCAAAGTTTTAGAAATTTTGGACGTTTAAAACACGGTAAGGAGATTATCAATGCCTAAGTTCCAAATTTTGATTAATTTACGTCAAAATTAATATCTCGAAAACAAAACGACGTAGTGCTATTCTTTTTTATATTCTAAAAACATTCCTTTAAACTCTCCTACCATTTTTTTCAATTCTGGCAAGAGAATTTTTTAATACCGCAAAAAATAGACGTGAGGGCAGTGAGTTTTAACATGCTTTGAATGTGAAATTGTTCTCGAAATCGCGAACTCTGCATCTGATTATCTCTCGATCTAAACGACCAAAAGTTCTGCAACTTCGGGATGTCACAGTTAACATTATTCTGAGTGAACAAAATAGAACAAATCTGCCGACAAGTGCTTTCACGCTTCTGAATTTTTTTACGAAAGGGAAATTTTCTACATATTGGCGAAAAATCTCGCGAAGAGACAATGACATTTCTGAGACAATGACTACTTTATTCAGGCTGGACTTTTTTAAGGGAAAAATATTAGATATTGCATCTGGAGACAGTAACCTTCTCTTCACAGATACATGTCTTAACTATTCAATTATCCTGTATATAATAGTTGTTTCCTTTCGTCCGCTAATCTTTATTTCTAATGCCTACCAGCAATCAGTGTTAAAAGTTGGCTCATAAAATTTTGTTCTTAATAATGTAGCACCTAGATAGAATTCATTTTCGATTAATTGGATAAAAATTTTCATAAGGATATCCGTCCTTCACAATTTGTAAAAAAAATCTTGTTATTCAGTTAATTTAAAGAATCGATTTTACTGAATTACATCAGATTATTCCAACACTACTATATTGCTGCTTGTAAACCAACAGCTGCCTAATAGAAATTATTGAACTGTGAAATAAATTTATTTCTCATACAATGATTTTTCATTTTTATTACTGGCTACTGCTGCTTTTGTAAAATAAATTAAAATTGAGTATGTATTTTCCCAAACAAAAAATTGTTTGTAGATAACAAAGTTCTTTGTATTAAAACCAAAACAGATACAGGAAATAATGAATTTTTATTTTCGAACTTTAAAGAAACTTTTCGGAATTTTTCTTGATGTATATTTTTGTTTAGTAGTTTCCCCTATAAATTATTTTACCAGGTCTTTCATACTATTCGAATAAAATTTTCGGCTATCTTAGCAAAAACTGTCCTTAGATATATTCAAGGAAAGCATTTACGTTTTGCAGTGTTCGTAATTTATGCACAAATTTAAAAAAAAAAAGCCAAAGTAAGCTTGACAACGATATTCGTGTTTGTTTGACAACATACAATCATTTACACATATCTGTAAGTTTACAGTAATTAACATATATTGGTCGCTAATTAATGCTTATATTGTGAATAATATCAGCTGTTTTATGAGTGACAAAGGCTATTAAGGAGAATACAAAAATAATCTCCTTCTCAAAAACTGCACTACCTAAGTATAGTAATGAAACTGAACTGTTTCTTCAGTCTTCAGAAAAAGTATTCAAACTAGTCTTCGGAGTCAATTCTGCTGAAAATATGTCTCATATTGAGATGGTTGACTCAAATGAAAAAAATTTGTACTTCTTAAAATAATATGAATTAGGCTTCCAAATTCTTTTAACTCGGAGGAACTCAAATGAGTAGCTTCCCAGTCTACTAATAATTGGCGTTGCCAATAAGCAAATTCACAAAATTAATCCGATTTGGAACGATATATGTAAATTTTTTCAAATAAAAGGTCTAAAATGCGAAATTCAAGAGAAAAAAAATTATCTTTATCTTTTCAACTCAATCAAAATTGAATTAAAGCATCTGTTGATAGGGTTTTATCGTTAGTCAAAAATAAATTATGAAATTTGAAAAACGTTAAAATTTATGTAAAAATATACTTAAATATTCTGATTTCGAGTCATAAAAGCACATTTTTCTTTTAAAATATTAAAATTAAAAATCGCCTTGCTGTGATGTCATATCGGTATGAACCATAGACCATCAATTAGTTCAGTGTAGACAGCTGGGTATAATATATCCATAGATAATTCAATTTATTATAATCAGATGTCTATGAATATATCTGTCAAACTTATTTGTGGTATTTCGTATAATGATACCGATATTACGTCATCAAATTGAAAGGCCTGAGTTTTTGACATTTTATAAAAGGTTTAATTTTAATTTAAGTTTTTGGCAAGAAAGCGTGTGTATTTTTCCGAAATAAATTTTTGGTGGCTTTTTATTAGCAAAATCAACATTTTGAGGTACTTTCTCAAAAATAATAGAATACCCTATTCTGGTATTTAGACAATACTTCAATCCAAGGTATTAATAGCGCTAGATTGTACTTTTTTCTGTTTATAAATAAAAATGTTTATAAACATCAATTGTGTTCTTGACTTAAATTATAATTAAAAGCACATAAATAATGGGAAACAATGCGTTTGGTTTCAACATAAGACTGAAATAGGACAATATTATTGTTAAGTATTCAGTTTTATGAAATTACGCACAATTTCAAACAATAACAATTTGTAGTAAAAAAAAATCCCAGTTTAAATTTCAAGATTGATGAATTAAAATATTTTATTTAAAAAAATCGTAATTGATATGTACAGAAAATATACTTGAATTATTTTAATAATCATTATTTACGATAAAAATTAATTACTGATAAAAATTATTTCGTAGAAATCCCGACAGCGACGTTCGAGTATGGATGTTTATATTATTATTGTATACATACATACGTTTGTATACAAAACAATAATTTATTATAATAAATGAGCAAAAATAAAAAAAAGTAGTAGTTAAATAAAATCGAATCAAGAATTAATATCATTTATCAAACATAATTAAAGCAGTAAAACAACACAAATGTCTTTTGATGAATTATGAAATAATCGTACTTGAAATCCCCACTAAGACCTACATTCTCATGATTCATTTCATCTATTCTTGATTTTTTTTTATATTAAATTTTTATCTTTATCTTACTCACTCTTTTTGTCAGCTAACATTATTATCTTTCAATACAAATTAATGACATACATACATTGAAACTGATTCTTCTTGTTTTTTTTTTTACTAGCTTGCATGATTTCTTAATTTTTTTTTTTTTATAAAAATGATACAGATTGGTCTTCTAAAATGGTTGTGTTGAACATGATTAATTGCAATTATTTAATCTTTAACTGTAGAAAGGGATAGACAATGTAATATGATAGACAATTAATATATGGAGTGGCCTGAAATTATAGCAATATCATATCGAGATGAAATTCTAAGAAGTACATATGCAGTTTTTAAATTCAATGTACTACCCAAGATAGGGTCTCGTTAATTTTCTTTTTTAGTTTTGAGAATTTCTCGATATTATTAGGAAAATAAAAATTTTTATTTTGTAGAAAAATAATTTTACTACAACAATTCAAAGGTCTAAAAGATAAAATTCGAAATTTTCAATCTGTTTTAAATTTTGCATTTTAAAAAATATTCAGAAGATAATGGTAAAATTTATTTTCTACCAAGAGTTCTTCTCAGGACTTTTCGGTTTTCCTGAGTGATTTGTTCAATTCATTCTTATGAACGACCTAAGACATGACGAAGGTGCGGGTTCGACCGACTATGCTTGTGAAACTAATGCTTACCAACAGGCTAAAGGAGCAATAATCCTAGTGTGTATAATGAGCACTCCTAGCTACTAAACCCTGTGACGTGGAGAATTTTCTTATTTATTCTGTAAAATTTATTCAATTTTTCCGTGAATTTGAAGTTTCTGGGCTCCAGTAGCTTATGACTTCCGGAATATTATTAGATTAATTGTCAGTATCGAAACATCAAAAAAGGTCATTCAAGAGACGAGGACATTTCCTTGCCCACGAAAATGAGAATAATAAAAATTAGAAGACGTAGATAAAATTTAGAAGACCACACTGTATATTTTTATGACTCCATTTAATGTTTCATTTCATTCAAATATTTGTTACAAAAAAATAACGTAATATCTTTCTTTGCATGATTTTTATTTGATTTGACATTTTCAAGTTCATTTTTTTCCATAAAACATTTTTTTCGAAATAAAAATTGTTGAATATTTTATATTATGTAGATTCTGTAACGTAAATAATTTATTTTCTCCCTTTTTTCTTAAAAGTCCACTTTGATTTTCCTTTTCCTTTTTGTACCGTATATTTTAAATATAAAATTTGCATGGAATGTACATAAATTCCAAATTTGAGAAAACCGTATTTTTTTAAAAGTAGAGTACTTGATTTTTCTGTTTATTTTCTTTTGTATTTCTTAGTAATTTTTATTTTAGCATGATTTTTAAAATAAATATAAGCTTGTAAATTATTAAGTTGGTACTAAAAATTTTTTTATATATTTTTTTAAAAATTAAGTGGACTTTAAAGGAAATTCATGAATTTTGGAATACGTTTAACTGATTTTCAGATTTTGATACAGATGTGCTCTGCACGTGTCCCCAAAAATGTGATGAGCGTGTATCCAGAGATGCTCGTGAACAACTATTCAATTATTTTTATGGTTTAGCCGATTTTGAGAAACAGAATGCATTTTTACGTTTACATTTAACAGTGCGATCACGTCCACCTGACGATGATCCATTTCGACAACATCGACGTATCACATGTAAATATTTATTGCCAATTTTACCAGAGAATAATAAAATTGATGTTTGCCAAAAAGCGTTTGTAAATGCATTTGTAATCACTGAGAAAAGGGTTCGTCGTGTTCGTGAGAAAATGTTTGCACAATTGGGCTTAACAACATATCATCATACGGAAAAACAGAATCAACAGCAACAACAACAACAATTGCAATTACAACAATTACAGCAATTGCAATTACTACAACAACAATCAAAAATTAATGTAATTCATTTTCCATTGAATGGAAAACCTCCAGATGGTATACCAGATGAGCCTGAGAGTTGTGATAGTCCGGAACTACCAGATCCAAGAGATAATCCACTGGTTCCATGGGGTATTGTTTTACCAGAAGGTGTTACAATAGCTCCTGTAACCCAAACTGCTGATCATGTAAGAGATATTGCAATTGTTAACAATTTCTTTTCGAATCAATTATGGAAACCAGAATATATAACATCATAAATTGTAAATATTGCAACAGTGTGTGTATGTAAGTGCATCATCCCTTTCTCTATCATCATTAATCTGGGAATTCAGATGCTCCCAGAATAATTTTTATAATAATTTTCGTAAAATGGAAACGGGTAAAAATAATTTATTGACTTATTTTTTAAGAGTATTTTGTAAGTGTAAACACAAATCAGGGTTTAAAATATTCTTAAGATGTTCATTCCACGTTGAAGTAAAACAATAATTAAGTAGTAAAAATTTTATACGAAATATTTTTCATACGTACTAAATAAATATTCTTTTTAAGTAATTTCAAACACATTTTGCCTGGCTACTTATAACAAAAAAAGGGCAATATTATACGTAGACTAGCTTTATCCACTTGTTCTTTTTGTACCATGCATTGGTGTATACTCTTTACACTTAGTGTAGGTAGAAAATGGTAGTCTTATAACACTAATATAATTATCTATCCTTTTCTACTTACATTCAGCGTACTACTACACTGAGGTAAACAGAACAACTTTAAATATTAAATAAAACCAAATTCGAAATCTTATTCTGCAAAATTTAAAGCTTACACAATTTCAAAAAATTTTGATTTCGTGAAAATCGCGTAAAATTATTTACGGAAACCAACAAAATTCGTGATACACTAGCCAGAAATTAATCTATTCTAGAACACACAAAATATAGAGTCTCTAGTTTTAGTCTATGTATACAGGTGCCAAGATCACTACAGACAAAATAATACTAACATTTATGTATTCCTTGCGCTCAATAAAAATGCAACACTATCTATATATCATAACATTATATGTGAATTACATGTACTGTTACAGTAATATCACTTAGAGTGGTTCAACTTTTGCGTTTGTTTTGACTTAAAAGTGTACGTCGTATCAAAAAGTTGTAAAGGAAATTTTTGGATAGAAATTCGATGTAGAAATGATGGTATTATTTTGTATATAGTTATGTGGGCCCTTATATTGCCTTTGCTAAAAAGTAATACGTATTAATTATTTGTGATTTTTTAATTAATTAAATTATTATTTTTTCTTTTCTTTTAAGTTAATTTTTATTTTTGGTGAAAGATTTATTTTTGTTTTTTATTTTTATTTTTGTTCCAAATACCAAAGGTTCTCTTAATATAATGTAATTTTTCCGATACAAAAGCATTCAAATTTAGTAAAAATAGTATTTGTAATTATTAAGAACACTTTAATAATCATACCATTTACCAAATTGTGCCTCCTTTTTCGTGGACCATAAAAAAATATATATCTTACTTACTTAAAGTACTTGTCAATTATTGTGTTCAGATGTTTAAAATTAAAGATGTTCAAATAGACGATTCACATTTATCAGTCCAGTAAAAACTTATTCGATTTTAATTGCTTATTGGGTAAATATTTCATATTGAAGCATGAGTTAACACAGAATAAGTAATTTTGCATCGATTGCAATAAAAAAAGGATTGTTATACAGAAAAATAATTTAATATTTACTGGACCTTAAAAAATGTGAATCGTACAAAAAATATGTTTTTGTATTCGGGTAAAAAAAAGAATAAAATGTTTACGTATTTATCTTAACAATTTCAATAGAAAAAAGTATCATTTAAAATTCCAATATTCGAATTTAAAAAATAATTTTATAAGAAAAAACTATTTATCAAAAAAAGCTTGCCTCAAAACCAAAATATTTAACGTATTTTGAAGTGTACAAAATAATATTAACGATTTATATGAAAAAAATTTAATATATATAATAAATATAAATAATATACAACTTAATTTAAAACTGTTTTTAAGTTAAAGTTGCCTTTACACGACAGTACTAGAAAAAATTTAATATTTTTAATGTAAATAAATAATAAGAGTAATATATATTATTTATAATTAATTATAAGTATAATTAGAAATTAATGGTTTTGTGCAATAAATAATTAATATATCAATCAAACCTTTAAAAAAGGTGGTTGTGTAATTTACTTATTTTCTTGTCTTTATTTAATGGGTGAAACAATCTAAGTGATACACGAATTGGAAAACGTTGTTACTTAGGAAGATTCTTCACAGCTAAAAAGAGCTATTTACAGCTCGTTGATTGTTCTTCAAATACAGTAGAACGCCGATTATCCGAATTAATTGGGACCGGTTCGAATCGGATAATCGGACATAAACTGATAATGATATTGATTTGGTAACTCAATGCTATTGAGTTGAATAAAAAACAAACGTTCCAACGTCGCAAATATGTAGTGTCTTGCCTCTAGCTTTCAACCATAACAATTGAAATATATCTGGACCCCAAAGAGTTCCAACTTGTTACAACAAAACAAAACAAAAATTACATACATACTTTTTATAAATTTTTTATATTACGCTGATTCGGATAATTGGCAATTCGGTTAATCGGCGTTCTACTGTAATTATATTCGGCCAAAAAATTACCGGGAAATATTAAATAAAACTCTTCAGTTTCTATTCAATTATCAATATCTTCAAAGCACACTCAATAAACGCAATAAATATACGACGACGTTTTTTCCAGTCGTCAAAAGACCAATAAACGCTTTCCGGTATAGCCAAAAACATGATTAATGTTTTTTGTATTCGATTCGACACAAAATGGGTACTTGGTATTGACAATTTGCCGTTTATCGATAAAGTATTCATACTATGAGATAGTATTTTGTCTAAAATTTCGTCACATGTATTGATTTATTACGATAGTGCATTATCGTTGTGCTAAATCCACGAATTACAACTAAAATTCTGGTCGTTTTTACGACTTACTAATATTCTAACTTCTATTATTTTTACCGAGCCGGTAATTTATACTTTTATGCCGAGTAATTAAGAAAAATATAAAACAAATCTGGTACTTTTTTTGGCTGAATGTATTGCCTTTGTATCAAAATATTATTATGAACAACCAAAGTGGCATTAGACTCAACAATCTCACGTGAAGAATTATATTTTGAAGTCATAACAATATGAATCATTGGAAGCTTACTTTGTTTCGCCTATAAAATAAATAGTCTTAAATTTTATCATACGAAAATTATTTTTAAGTAATGCACCCGGATTTACAAGGTAAAGATAACCAGGAAAAAATAATACGTATTAAATTTTCTAACAAAAATTGGTTTGCTTATGATGAATTTTAAGGCTAATTAAATCGAAAAGAATAGCAAGAATATTGCTACAAAAAAATGCACTTATAAGAGTTTTTAACTTTTTTTTAACAAATATATTCTAAGAGACGGTATAAGGTCGATCTTCACCCATTTTATAACCAGATGACACATATTTTTCATGAAACCTATGATAGCTTGTCTATCGAAAAGTGTTCATAGCTATTTTTAATTAAATTAAATTAATTTTATGAAAAATATGTCTCATTTGATTATTAGATGGGTGAAGGTCGACCTTATATAATCTCCTGTACCTACTAAAAGTAAAACACAAAATGTTTAGAAACACTGGTATAAGTTTACCTTTTTATTTTGAAAAACATGTATTGCTCATGGAAAAAAGTGAAACAAACGAATTTAATAAATCAATTGGGTATTTGACTACACTTTTTTTTATTACATCAATAAAAAAAGCTCACTTGTCATTTACAGGCAAACAGAAATAAATTTTGGAAAATAGTCAATTCAACTACGAATAAAAATAAAATAGCTACAAAACTGGTTACAAAGGTTGAGGAGAGTAGAAAGGTTTTACTACTTAACTGAAAATATTTGGTTTGGGAATAATCTCTAATTAAATCAGCACACAGTGTGGTAATTTAAATATACAAGGTCCTAAAGCTTTTTATTAAATTTATTACAAAGTAATCACCAATCCGAGTAGTTAAAATTATTGTTATTTTTGGCGTCGGTGTCAGCCAAGGAAACAACTCTGAAAGAACAGTTTGCTACATTAGCTTGTCTGACAACGACTCCGAAAATAAAAATAATTTTAACTACATTATATTATCGTTAATTTTTACTTTTTAGTGCATTTTAATTTGTTTTGGAAAAGTTTTTCTTTTGAAGTCGGTTTTCTTTTTGTTAAAAGTTTTTTTTATTTTGTGATTTTGAGTGAACCTGAAGTGAAACCGTTTGGCGTGATATTAAGTTATTCGTCTTCTTGTCGTGCATACTTAATGCAAATTTAAGGCTTTTATGATTTTCTCATGGATACCGTTATCAGAACTCGACCAAAATGAAATGGGACCACAGGGGAAGCACTAGCTTTCAAATAGATAAAGAATTATCAAAATCGGTTCACCCAGTCGAAAGTTCTGAGGTAACAAACATAAAAAAATACAGTCGAATTGATAACCTCCTCCTTTGTTGTTTGAAGTTGGTTAAAAATTGGCAAAAAACAAGAAAAATTTATTTCCAATTTCGATAAAACAGCGAGTTAATGCAGCAATAACAGCGACATAATGTAATTTTGACTCAAAAAATACAAAAAATCGGGTTTATTGGATGATTGCGTACAAATATTTTAAGATATCGCGCAAATTTTGATACCATGAGCGATTTGTCGAATGAGTTTCAGACAATTTCTCAGAAAATAATTAACGTAACTTTTTTTGATTTTTACCAACTTTTTGGATTTACCAATGAATTTATAAAAAATCGAGTGTATAAAAAACTGTTTTCGATTTGAATATATTATTTTTTTTAAATATTACACTTTTTAATCATACAAAAAACAAAATCTCATTTTTAGCCATTAAACAAATTATACATAAAACAAAAACCTTTCTATAATCCTACAAATTTTTACCACTTTTGTGCTAGTACCATAACTATATACGTTTGCCAACAAATAAAATTTCAATGTATTAATAAAATAAAATATAAAAGTTTTTTTTAATAATTATTATTGGGATATAAATACAGTTAAAAACAATGGGACCAAAGTATTTCTATATAAAGCTTTTTTTTCGATATTTATATGATAAATCCGAATTTAATTAAAATAATTTTAATATAAATACAATATAAAATAATATATTATTTAAATTGATTAAAATTATAATTAACTTTTTATTTATTTATTTATCAAACCACAATATTTTTTAAAGGGTGTCTCAAAATTAACGCAATATTTGAATTTTACGCAATTTGTGTGGTAACATGAAGACAATGAAAAAATCTCTGAAGATAGCATCACAGCTGATAGTTAAAGAGTTTTAAAAAAATGGAAGGCTACACAAAGAAACAACACGTTTTCATTGTTGATCAATATTTTAAAATTAATAAATAAGGTTTGGCACATTACAGCTTGCAATTTCCGTACATACGATGACCGGAAGAGTCTTTTATCTTTTTCGGATGCGAAAAGATAAATTAAAATAAAAAATTCAGACCATAATTTACTATCCAAATCATGGGGTTCAATTTTTCACATTAAAATTTTTTTAAATCAAAGGCTTATATCAAGAAGACCGCGATCGTTTTGAGGAAGGGAATCAAGAGATGTTTCAATGAAATTCGGCCACATTTATGCAAAATTTCGACAATCAGTTTGTACATTAACCCAAAAATTTGAAACCTGGGTTTTTTTTTATCAAATTTACTTCTTTCGTTGATTCTAAGGCACTCTTTACATGACGTCAATATAGCAGCAACAAATATATTCGTGTTTTTCACTATTTTATGATTTCCCACATTCAAAACAAACAAGTAAACGCCAACGCATGATATGTGCCGAATTATTTATACGGGAGAAAATCTATTGTGTACACGACATAAATTAAATTTTAATGTTTACGTATGTGAGTGGAAATCTTAAAATAAAAAAATGACGAATTGTTAAAAAAACACGGTTTTCCTGACAGAAATATTATATTCTATGTACCTGACAAATATTTACAGTGGAAAGACAACCAAAAAACGAAAAATTATCATACAAATTTTTATCTTACTGTTTGTAGAAAATATTTAAGTGTCTAGTTACACGCGAGGATTTTTTTTCTTGCAACAAGTGCTATAAATTGACTTTTGCACATGAAAGTGAGTATTCGCTGATGTAATGTGTTCGAGCAATAAATTTTGCGTTTGAATGAATTCTAGCTAAATGCACTACTCTGATTGCACATTTCGGATATATTTGAAACTAAATTGTTTTCCTGTGTAGAAGATTTTTCACGACACATTCTCTAGAAGTAACCAAGATGTACTTTTAGTGTACAAAAGCTCAATTCGACAAGTTGAAATTACAGTTTTGTATATCCAACAGTCTAACTTGTTTGAATTAGTATTTTACCAGGGTTTTACCAGCGTGATATTTGTATTCTAATTGTATTTTTTAAAATATATTCTAACTTCGTTTATTTGTTTAAAAACTTTTCGAGTAATTCTTTAAGCTAAAAGCTCTGACTTTTAAAAAAATTTTAATAATACAAAGCATCATTATTTGCGTGAGAAGATTATACAAATAATTATCATACTAACGTGTGACTAGACACTTAATTTCCGTAAATTTTGTAAAGAGTAGTTTATAATAGTGATCAATATTCGAAATTAGAAAATTATTATTTGAAATTAAGCACGCTCGATTTATAAAAATTCAATCACATTCGATCCAACTTGGTTAAGCGGAAGTTATCAAGTGACCGATAATTATTATTTTTTTAATTATTTAAACTTGACAGGAAGTGATTTAGTTAGGGCGTTTATTTAACCACGTTTTTCAGACAAAAAACAATCCATTCAAAGGTATTTAAAAATGACAGCTTGTCTTTGAAGAAATCTCTGACATAAGCCCGTTAATGTCAAGGCACTCCTGATGTTCTAAAACGGCTTCAAATGATTCATGGAGAAGTGTCCGGGGGCGGGTCAGCCCTTTTTCGGTATCACAAAGGACCCTTTAGTCTAAGTGTGTCTCATCCCACACACAAAAACTCTAACTAACTTAAAACATGGAACATGCCCTTAAAAAACTAATTTGCCCCCTACCTAACCCAAAGTTAAACATAGTTGTGATAAAATTTACTAATTAATCTAAAAAATACAATTTCTTTTTCTATTTATTACTAACAAAAAAAAAAAAGTTTTTAAATTATGTAAATTAAAAAAAAAAAAAAAAAAACAACGGAAAAATATTGTCGAGGAAGAGGTGGGGAGAGGAAACATAATAACTGTAGGAAAACATTAAATTGAAAATTATCATTTATCATTTGGAAAAAATAATATAATTTATATGTCATAAAATCAACTTAAGGTAGTTTGACCGTAAATCTGCTTTTCTTAAGAATTGGATAAAATGAGAATCATGTGTCAAAAAAAATTATGTTTTCATTCGATTGTTAAGCGAGGGCTGATAAAGTATAAAAAAGAAATAGTTTCTTGTATATCTGTTTTAAGGAATGCTTTTGAAAAACTAATATTTAATAAACGAAAGAATTAGAAAAATTTAGAAATGGGAAATTTTTTAAAAAATCTATTTGTTGAAAAGGTAAAAAAAAAATAAACAACTTAGAAATATTCAATTATGTGTGTGTATTGACTTATGTAAACATGCTACGTCTTAAGTATTATGTACAGTAACGTAAATGTTATCATTAATATTACACGTATATATGAGCATAATTTTATGACACGATTAACATGGCCAAACTACCTTAAAGGAAAACCTTTTTCTAATGAATCTATAATTGATTAGAGGAAACAGTTAATTTTAAAAAATTTATTTATGCTTTCATATTCTTTATGTATTTTTGCTAATATTTTCCTATTGATTTTCTTTTATGTTTTATTAAAATTTTATTGTTTTCCTTTAGTTATTCAAAAAGTATTAAATTTTTTATGAATGTAATAAGATTTGTAATAGCTTCAATGTTTGAGGTTTCGATATAAGAAAAATGTTTTTCCTTTCACTTTATTAATAAAAAGAGGAATAATGTTAAAAAAGTTGCAGCAGTTTTAAAGCTTTTTTTGAGAGGGTGTGTATTGACCGTCATGGTAAAAATTTTGAATTCATTCTGGATAGTCACCTCCCAAATATAGAAATTAAACGCCAAAAAAAACGAGCTAATTGTGTAAAATTTTCAAAATTATCATTCAAAGCAGTTTAGATGTAGTATTTCTATTACCAAATACCACGATATCTACTCAAAATACAAATTTTGACGAGTACCAACATCGCTGAGAATTTAAACTTTCCAAACTCCCCTCGTATTCTGACAGCATTACTTTGTAGCGGAAATATGTTTAAAAAGAGGTGGCGGAAAAATAGGATTCATAACCAGTGCTCAACATAACAGATCTAACAGAGTGAAAATTTCAGAAGAGAGTGCTACATTCCAAGGTTTTTAAAATCTCGTTTAATTATAGAGTTTGATCGTTAAAAGCGTTAAATTTTTATTGGCGGGAAAATAATATATTATTCAAAAATTGAAACGCTTTCTAAATCTCGTTTAATTATAGAATTTGATCGTTAAAAGCGTTTTTTTGCCTAGAAGTTCTTTTTGGAAATTCGGGATTTAATCTTTTGTTTAATCAATAAAAATGAGTCGACCAAGTTTGGTATCGCTGGATTGGTCTCGTCGGGGAGTCTCCTTTTACTCCTTGGATTCAACTAACGTTAACGCTATGCTAATGAAAATTGCATTCATTTAAATAGCAAAGAAGCTCAGGAGCAAATAAATGAAATTAATTTTGTACTTTCTGAATAAAATCTTCGCTAAATAACTTAATTAAAATGTTATTAATAAAATTGTGTAAAGGTAACTTTTAATATAAATAAGTCAAAATATAAATGAGCTTAATTTATAACCATTTAAACTTGGAAAACCGCACTGAAGTACCTTCATATATCTAACATATACTAACTGACATTGAATATTTGTACGTTGTCTATGTACCTATTCCTATATGTATGTTAAACGGCGTGGCGCGTCGCCTTGAATCTTCTGGCGACGACTACATCATACAAACAATATACCAGTACTTGTTTGACGTCACATCCATTGTTGACAAAAAGAAAAACAATATAACGTCATTATTATTATAATCATTATTAATTGTTGTAACTTTCACTATTATTGTATTTCATTTTAAAGAAAATTTAGGAAAATTTAGAAAAAAAAATACGTATAAATAATTAATTTTATTAATTTTAATTTTTATGTGTAGTTTAATTGGTTGTTTGTAAATATAATGTTTTTATTAGTTATTTTCATTTGGAGTTTTATTTTCTTTAAATCCAAAATTTCCTTTCTCTTATTAATCCGCATCCAAAAAAAAAAAAAAAAAATGAGTGTATGAAAATTATTGAGGGTTACGTTTCAAATTTTTAGGGTGGATTCTGTTAAAAATTGGGAAAACTAGACGAAAAGTAAGAGTAAAATTTTTCGATATATACCATAATTGAAATATTGATGCCTAAAGATTTAGAGAAAATCACTTATAGAAGAAATAACACACAAATGTCATTCATTTCATTTCAGTACAGTCTTTTTCAAAGCTCAACTACTTCAAGTTTGGAGCACTTCGCTGTAAAGCGAGGTACGGCGTTTTAACGTTTTAAGACTAGAAGATTCTAAAATCGAGTCAAACGGTCATAGAAATTTTCAAACAGTTGATTTACGTGTACGCACCAATTTTAGAACAGACAGCGCTAAAAACGGTCCCTGGAGGTAGGCAACCTCCGAAAAAGAGGGTCTCACCATGCATCCACCGTAGCAACATTTCTTAAATCGAAAAACAAGGCCTAGTGAAGGTGCAAATTAGGACAAAATTTTGGTGTCCATTTTCTCCAAAACTATATAAGATAGGGAGTTGAAAATTTGCAGATAGCTTCAACAAATGGTCTTTTAATTTATAAAAAAATAATACAAGAACTGTTTTCACTTGTTTTGTATAATGCCTTTGCCGTAGAAACAAATGAAAAAATCGTTATTTATTTAGAATATCATTTTCACAGATATATATGAAAATTGATGAAGAATTTATTTTTCTAATGAACTACATATGATAGAAGAAATATTTTAGAAAAAGTTGAAAAATAATTTATTATTTAAAATTTTTCATTTAAATATCTTTTACTCAAGTTTTGAGCAGAAAATTTATACAGAGAAAAACTGCTAAAAAATAAAAATCATGCGTGGGCTAATTTTGTTACTTTTTCTAATAACTATTTTTGTAACCTATAACTACTCGTTTATTTGCTTTTGATTCGAAATACAATCAAGTACTAATTACCTGTTTGATTGTAAAATTTACAGTACTTCATTATCTAATAAAAAAAATAAACTTTCCTAGAATTATTTTTCTAAAAAGTTTGCTCTTGGATAGAAATAGGGCATTTTCGGTTTTAACGAATTTTTAAAGACATAGAAAAAATTTCAGAAATTACTAGGCCGTTTTTGAAAATTTAAAAGGTCAAGAGAAATTTTCAAGCATGATATTCAAACTAAACTTACCAAATTTAAAGTAAGCATCACACAAAAATTCAAAAATCACGTTTTCAAAAACAAAAATTTGGCACAAATTTTTCTTATTAAGTTTACAAAAAAACAAAAAAGCGTTCAATTTTTAATGGCGGGAAAATAATTTGTTATTCAAAAATTGAAACGCTCTTTAAATGTAGACTATTGTGTCACGATGTCGAATGTAAATTAAACATAAAATTGGTAATTCGAAATCGAGTCGAGTTGTCCGCATATATGTATAAACCAGTAACTATTCTACACAGAAGCACCAGCTGATGATGTACCTCGATAAGTGCGTCGACGCTAGATATATACCACTATTAAAGGATCAACATAATATGTATCCCAGTGCCAATGGTTCTGTACAAGGAAGCATTATGATAAGGGGTTTCAGCGAACTAACGGGGATTGAAATGTATATATGGCACATATTTTTGGTGACGACGTTTTGCTATCAATGACACAATGTATGTAATGTAATGTAAGTATGTACCTATGCATTCCAACATTTTCAAAAATTTAAACAAATAATTTTAGTATTAGCGAATTTCTTCTCCAGGAGATTGAACTAATGGCTTTCAATTGAAGATGGAATTTTTCAAAATTTCCTCCAATTATGCAAAAATACTGTTCGATTAGTGTACAATGCTACCTGCCTAAACTTCTATGCCATCTATGAAAAAATCAAGACATAATAATCAAGTTTTTATTGCTTAGTTTTGGTATTTGTAATTTTTAAATGCAACTTGAGCGAATAATTCCAAAAAATAATCCAAAGGATGTCCCAATAATAGTAAGATTTAATTTTGGAATAACAAAATTGCATACTTGGAACTTCGTGAGTGGCTTCCTTTAGGCGAGTCTACGAAATTTCTACGACCTTTCTTGAAAGTGCTGCGGACACTACGACCACTTGATAACATTTATAATTATTAAACAACAAAATGTTTTAACCGACAAAAATACTGCACCGATGAGCTTGTCCAACACCTCGAACATGCCATACTTAAGTATTTTTGAATTTGAATACATGATTCATTTTTGCTGAATTGTTTAATAATTACTAAGGTTATCAAGTGGTCATAGTGTCCGACAAATTATTCCACGTCGCGTTTTTTCAGACCGATAGTTCAAATATGCCATTATCATGCTCATTTGAGAACGCAGCACTTTCGAAAAAAGTCGTAGAGAAGAGCTTGGTAGACTCGCCAAAAGGAAGCTATTCAGGAAATTTCAAGTATGTATTAATCATTTAACAAAGCATCCTTTCTGTCCCATGGTCTATTAAATCAAATCATCCTAAACCTGGTAACTGGAAA